>NC_060188.1:58856371-59156371 GCF_021184085.1 Oncorhynchus gorbuscha
TCTATTCTATCTTGCTGATGCAGCGTAAACCAGCTGTATGTTATTCATGTCGTCATTCAGCCACGACTCGGTGAAACGTAAGATATTACAGTTTTTAATGTCCCATTGGAAGGATATTCTTTACCATAGTTTGTCAATTTTGTTATCCAATGTACAATTGGCTAATATGACCGATGGTAGAGGCATATTACCCACTCGCAGTCAGATACTTACAAGGCACCCCGACCTACATCCCAAATATCTCTCTCTCTTTATCATGTGAATCACCCTGATCTGAAGTAAATCCTTTGCTTCCAACTTGCTAAAGAAAAAATATTTGTCCAGTACGGGGTGAGTAATCACTGTCCTCATATCTAGAAGCTTTTTTTTGGTCATAAGAGATGGGGGCAGAAACATTATGTACAAAATACGTTACATATAACGCAAAAAAAAAGACAAAATAGCACAATTGGTTAGGAGACCGTAAAATTGCAGCCATCTCCTCTGAAGCCACTCCTACACTGTATTGGCTGTGTGCTTAGGGTTGTTGTCCTGCTGAAAGGTGAACTGTTGCCCCAGCCTGAGGTTCTGAGCATTCTGGAGCAGGTTTTCAAGGATCTCTCTGTACTTTGCTCCTTTCATCTATGCCTGGATCCTGACTAGTCTCCCAGTCCCTGCCGCTGAAAAACATACCCACAGCATGATGATGCCACCACCATGCTTCACTGTAGGGATGGTGCCAGGTTTCCTCCAGACGTGACGCTTGGCATTCAGGCCATACAGAATCTTGGTTTCATCAGACGAGAGAATCTTGTTTCTCATTGTCTGAGAGTCTTTAGGTAACTTTTGGCGGGCTGTCATGTGCCTTTTACTGAGGAGTGGCTTCCGTCTTGCCAATCTACCATAAAGGACTGATTGGTGGAGTGCTGCAGAGATGGTTGTCCTTCTGGAAGATTCTCCCAAGTCCACAGAGGAACTAGAGCTCCATCAGAGTGACCATCTGGTTCTTGGTCACCTCTCTGACCAAGGCCCTTCTCC
Organism: Oncorhynchus gorbuscha; assembly: GCF_021184085.1. Classification (NCBI taxonomy): domain Eukaryota; kingdom Metazoa; phylum Chordata; class Actinopteri; order Salmoniformes; family Salmonidae; genus Oncorhynchus; species Oncorhynchus gorbuscha. The sequence goes on from NC_060188.1 coordinate 58,857,389, forward strand.
CCCGACTTCTCTGTTTGGCCGGGCAGCCAGCTCGAGGAAGAATCTTGGTGGTTCCAAACTTCTTCCATTCAAGAATGATGGAGGCCACTGTGGTCTTGTGGACCTTCAATGCTGCAGAAATGTTTTGGTACCCTTCCCCAGATCTGTGCCTCGACCACAATCCTGTCTTGGAGTTCAACGGACAATTCCTTTGACCTGGATTGGTTTATGCTCTGACATGCACTGTCAATTGTGGGACCTTATAGACAGGTGTGTGCCTTTTCAAATCATGTCCAATCAACTTAATTTACCACTGTTGGACTCCAATCAAGTTGTAGAAACATCTCAATGATGATCAATGGAAACAGGATGCACCTGAGCTCAATTTTGAGTCTCATAGCAAAGGGTCTCAATACTTGTGTAAATAAGGTATTTATGTTTTTTTTTTTTTTATAGAAATTTGCAAAAATAAAAACTGTTTTTGCTTTGCCATTATGGGGTATTGTGTGTAGATTGCTGATAATTAATGTTAATTTAATCAATTTTAGAATAAGGCTGTAAAGTAACAAAATGTGGAAAAAGTAAAGGGATATGAATACTTTCAAAAGGCACTGTATATTCCACTATTTTATCAAAAATAAAAACCTCAAAATATATTGTAACTCTTCTGCAGTAAAATCTCATACACAGAGGTACTTCTCTGCAGCTGCCTTCTACACTCGTTAAAGCACACTGCCCCACACAACACACCCTTTAACTCCTCTGAAGTCAAATTTCGTATACCCAAATACTTCTCTGCAGCTGCCACCACATTTATTTTCTGTGATTTACGTTCCATTTCTGCGGTACACTTTAACCATTGCTATGGACGCTAAGAAGCCAACCTTACTGAATATATCACTTGTGGCCTATCCCTCTGTGCTGGCACAAGTCTAAGGCTCATTGGGATCTTCTCAGGATCCCTCACCCTTGACCAATCCTCCTCTACTTTCTTCACTGCCTCAGCATACGACACCTGCGCCACGCTGGCCACTTCAACCTGCCTCTCTCGTTAATCACCCAACTTCTTGCAAATTATTTAAATAATAGTCCTGTACAAGGTATTTCCATAGCTGGTAAAGAAATTATTCTAAGCCAGCTGACTGATGATACTACACATTTCTGAAAGACGCTCACCAAATTCCCATATTGATCAATGTGATACAATCCTTTTCCAAAGCGTCTGGTCTATATCTTAACATTAATAAATGTGAACTCATAGCTGTCAAAGATTGTGTGACACCTTTCATATTATGGTATTCCAGTAAAAGAAGAACTTATATATTTATTTATATATTTTGGCATAACCATTACAAAGGATCAAAAGTCTAGAGGCTTAATAAATCTCAACCCTCTTATTAAAAACACCCAGAAGAAACTAAATCAATGGCTACAGAGGGACTTATCTTTAAAAGGTAGAGTCCTAATAACCAAGGCTGAAGGTATTTCTGGACTAACATATGGTGCTCTATCTTTATATCTAGACAGTAAAATACGCAAGGAGATAGACCAGATGCTTTTCAACTTTCTTTGGAGAAACCATACCCATTACATTAGGAAAACTGTTGTAATGAACACTTTTCTGGACTTTACTACTTTAAATAATACTTTTAAGATCAATTGGATAAAACAATTCCTAAGAAGACCCACTTCTATCTGGAATTTTATTCCTCATCATGTCTTCTCTACTTTTGGTGGCCTTAATTTCATGTTGTTTTGCAATTATAATATTGACAAAATTCCAGTGAAACTTTCTGCTTTTAATCGGCAGGTTTTCTTGTCATTTATAAACACAATTATTCTCCACACAGATATTATATATGGAATAATCAGATATGTTGTATAAAAATACGTCTTTGTTTTTAGAATATTGGTTCCAAAATAATATCCTATTGGTTAGCCAACTGGTAAATGCACAGGGTCTTTTACTCAGGTATAAGGAATTCTTATCACTTTACAAGGTCCCTGTAACACCTAAAGATTTTTGCAATTGTTTTAGATGCCATTCCCTCAGGTGTTGCTCTGTTATTCAGGAATTGACCCTGTTGACTCATCAGTAGGAAAGATTTGTTTCTCTTTTGGTCCATTCAACAACAGAGCGATACAAACCTTGTTTCAGCAGATACCTTATGTCATGCCTTATTGGAATGGATTTATTGATAATATCTGTTGGAAAAAAAGTTTGGATGTTGCCACACACATACCTACTTGTTAACAAAATTAAGTTTCCTTTAAAATGATTCATAAATATTATCCTGCCAACCACTATATGAAGAAGTTTAAGGAAAACTTCAACTCAAATTGCTCCTTTTGTAATGACCACCCAGAAACAGTGTTGCATCTTTTTGGCATTGTATTCATGTAGGAAAACTGTGGCAAGACATCAGTAGATTTATAATTGAACACATTTATGAAGATTTTACACTATTGTGGAGAGATGTACTGCTTGGATTCTTTACATACGATAGAAATAAGCTGAAACATTTTTATGTAATTAATTTCATTATTCTTTTGGCCAAATTTCATATACACAAATGTAAATTAACAAAAATAAACACATTTTCTTAGCCTACAAAAAGAAATTGAACTGTATTTTAAGACAGTTAAATACTCTAACAAAAAAGCTGTTACACTTACAATTCTATGTACAGTGCCTTGCGAAAGTATTCGGCCCCCTTGAACTTTGCGACCTTTTGCCACATTTCAGGCTTCAAGCATAAAGATATAAAACTGTATTTTTTTGTGAAGAATCAACAACCAGTGGGACACAATCATGAAGTGGAACGACATTTATTGGATATTTCAAACTTTTTTAACAAATCAAAAACTGATATTGGGCGTGCAAAATTATTCAGCCCCCTCAAGTTAATACTTTGTAGCGCCACCTTTTGCTGCGATTACAGCTGTAAGTCGCTTGGGATATGTCTCTATCAGTTTTGCACATCGAGAGACTGAATTTTTTTCCCCATTCCTCCTTGCAAAACAGCTCGAGCTCAGTGAGGTTGGATGGAGAGCATTTGTGAACAGCAGTTTTCAGTTCTTTCCACAGATTCTCGATTGGATTCAGGTCTGGACTTTGACTTGGCCATTCTAACACCTGGATATGTTTATTTTTGAACCATTCCATTGTAGATTTTGCTTTATGTTTTGGATCATTGTCTTGTTGGAAGACAAATCTCAGGTCTTTTGCAGACTCCATCAGGTTTTCTTCCAGAATGGTCCTGTATTTGGCTCCATCCATCTTCCCATCAATTTTAACCATCTTCCCTGTCCCTGCTGAAGAAAAGCAGGCCCAAACCATGATGCTGCCACCACCATGTTTGACAGTGGGGATGGTGTGTTCAGGGTGATGAGCTGTGTTGCTTTTACGCCAAACATAACGTTTTGCATTGTTGCCAAAAAGTTCCATTTTGGTTTCATCTGACCAGAGCACCTTCTTCCACATGTTTGGTGTGTCTCCCAGGTGGCTTGTGGCAAACTTTAAACGACACTTTTTATGCATATCTTTAAGAAATGTCTTTCTTCTTGACACGCTTCCATAAAGGCTAGATTTGTGCAATATATGACTGATTGTTGTCCTATGGACAGAGTCTCCCACCTCAGCTGTAGATCTCTGCAGTTCATCCAGGGTGATCATGGGCCTCTTGGCTGCATCTCTGATCAGTTTTCTCCTTGTATGAGCTGAAAGTTTAGAGGGATGGCCAGGTCTTGGTAGATTTGCAGTGGTCTGATACTCCTTCCATTTCAATATTATCGCTTGCACAGTGCTCCTTGGGATGTTTAAAGCTTGGGAAATATTTTTGTATCCAAATCCGGCTTTAAACTTCTTCACAACAGTATTTCGGACCTGCCTGGTGTGTTCCTTGTTCTTCATGATGCTCTCTGTGCTTTTAACGGACCTCTGAGACTATCACAGTGCAGGTGCATTTATACGGAGACTTGATGACACACAGGTGGATTGTATTTATCATCATTAGTCATTTAGGTCAACATTGGATCATTCAGAGATCCTCACTGAACTTCTGGAGAGAGTTTGCTGCACTGAAAGTAAAGGGGCTGAATAATTTTGCACGCCCAATTTTTCAGTTTTTGATTTGTTAAAGTTTGAAATATCCAATAAATGTCATTCCACTTCATGATTGTGTCCCACTTGTTGTTGATTCTTCACACAAAAAATATAGTTTTATATCTTTATGTTTGAAGCCTGAAATGTGGCAAAGTTCAAGGGGGCCGAATACTTTCGCAAGGCGCTGTATGTCCCTTAAGGTCCTTGTGTAATTGTAATGTGATATTGTACCCCCTAGCTCGATTGTCCATTGTATATAATCTAATATATACTTTTGTTCCCTCATGTACTTTCTGTATTGATTTGTTGTTAATAAAATAACATAATAAAAAATATTTAAACATTAAAAAAAACTTTAAAAACTGCCTCTTTCGCACTGGACAGTTCCGGTCCCCAGCAACGTGGGCATCCCTACAGTTGACACAACTTTATCCACCGAAACTACACAGGCATAGCTAGCTATCGCCAAGTATTTAATTAAACCGTCTTTGTGAACTACTCGTGTCCCTCTGTAAACATAGTCCGGCTATTTCCGGTCGAAATGAACTGTTTTCCGGTGTTACGCCTTTCTGGCTCCGATACCCTTCACTCATTTTGTTTTTCCGGGAGTGCTCCATCTTTCTACGGCTAGCTATCTCTCTGCGGCAATCAAGGAGCAAAAACATCTTTCCATATCTGGAATAGCTTCACTCACCCTAGCGACGCAGTTTCTTATTGAAATTACCTCTCAAAACAAGTTTGTACCTTTCAATTTGTAATGATGATTTGTTGTGGTTTTAACGTTAATGTTATCTAGCTAGCGCTAGAATGCTGGAAGTACAGAGGCCTTACAATCATCCCTAGCCAGCTAACGTTAGCTAGCTTAGTAGGACATATATTTTCCACTACTCCACGGGCCTGGTGTCACACCCAAGACAATAATTGCCCTGTGATTGGAAACATTTGACTCTGTTGTGAGCTTTTAGTAAGCTAACTACATTTATAATAATAACTAGTCTGTTTACAAACATGTTTTCCATATGTAATGTTATTATAAAGGGAAGTAAACTGCATTACAGACTAGCAAACTAGCTAACGTTAACTACCGACATTAGCCAGTGAAAGTGCTGCTGTTGTGACGTACAACTGATGTCTCGTAGTGGCATGGGATGCTGTTATAGTTCTGCTTTGCTTGTTCCCTTGCATTCAACTATATAAAGCATATTTAGAAGCCAAGAGTAAAGATATAGCTATAATTTTTTGTATCATAGGCCAATGATGTGTCCTTTCTATCCTCTAATGCTGGATGTTTCCCTGTAACAGATTTGAAGACCAACAATGACTGACTCAAAATATTTTACAACAAATAAAAAAGGTGAGTCTTAAAACGATTATTGGTATTGTCTTCTTCAATGACACATTGTCCCCTTGATCATGAGTACATGCCTACCATTAGGAAAGTGCAACATAACTCTTAATGGAAATAGATTGGCTCGTACTCTCCTCACAGAAACAGGATGCATGAAATTACCACTAAAGGCTGAACTGTTCATGCCAAAGCTGACAACTGAGCTGACTGTTCAACCACTGTTGCTGAATGAGAGCATCATTCTGTTGTCACACGACTCTTGCTAATGCTGCATCTGTATCCTGTTACAGGGGAGATATTTGAGCTGAAGGCAGAGCTTAACAATGAGAAGAAAGAGAAGAGGAAGGAGGCGGTGAAGAAGGTCATTGCGGCTATGACTGTGGGCAAGGATGTCAGGTACAGTACAGCTGATTGCTTCCTGTGACACTTCTGTGTGTTGACCATTCATCCCTCTGACATTATCTAATGACCTTGGAATTGTTAGATTACTTGTTAGATATTGCTGCACTGTTGGAACTAGAAGCACAAACATTCCGCTTCACTTGCAATAACATCTGCTAACCATCTGTATGTGACCAATACGATTTGATTTGACCTGCATGCAGCTTCTGCTCTCCACACTTCTCAGCAATAATTTTTACTTTAATGTAAAAGGGATTGCCTACTTGTCTATTATTAGCAAGTTATGTATAATCTCTATTATTAACGGTATACTCCCTGATATGGCCTTTAATGCACAACGTAAACAGCATTGTGAGTCAATTTCTGCAATAATTGAAGCATTGAAGCACGAAGCTAAACTTCTCCTCTGTTTTGGTCCCGTTGCTACCACATTGTAACAGCGTGAAGTGAACCTGTGCACATGCGCAGGTATGACCTAAAATTGTCTGTCCTTTAGCTCCCTCTTCCCAGACGTGGTGAACTGCATGCAGACAGACAACCTGGAGCTGAAAAAGCTGGTCTACCTGTACCTGATGAACTATGCTAAGAGCCAGCCTGACATGGCCATCATGGCTGTCAACAGCTTTGTCAAGGCAAGGCCTTTTCTTTTTTAAAATATGTTTTTAAAGGTATGAGAGAGAGAGATATCAAAGGGCAGTAGGTTGGACTCAAACCTACGCCGGCACTAGACATGTGTGCCAGAGGCTGCAGCATTACCTACATACCAGCCGGGAGGCATGGCCTTTTATTTGACATAAAAATACACATTTACATGGTTTTCCACTTACTTTGGCTGTTAACATATTACACAGGCTAGCCATCGCAATACTGCACTTCCCCATCCATAGATATCTCACCTCTCTCTCCCTCAGGACTGTGAGGACCCTAACCCCCTGATCCGGGCCCTGGCCGTGCGCACCATGGGCTGCATCCGTGTGGACAAGATCACAGAGTACCTGTGTGAGCCGCTGAGGAAGTGTCTAAAGGACGAGGACCCATACGTGAGGAAGACTGCAGCGGTGTGTGTGGCAAAGCTCCATGACATCAATGCCCAGATGGTGGAGGACCAGGGTTTCCTGGATTCCCTCAGGGACCTCATCGCTGACTCCAACCCCATGGTAGGATAGGCTGGCAGTAGGCCCCCAGGCACAGCCCAGACTATGTACACTACTGATCAAAAGTTTGAGAACACCTACTCATTCAAGGGTTTTTCTTTATTTTGACTATTTTCTTCTTTGTAGAATAATAGTGAAGATGTCAAAACTATGAAATCACACATGGAATCATGTAGTAACCAAAAAAGTGTTAAACAAATCAAAATATATTTTATATTTGAGATTCTTCAAATAGTCACCCTTTGCCTTGATGACAGCTTTGCACACTCTTGGCATTCTCTCAACCAGCTTCACCTAGAATGCTTTTCCAACAGTCTTGAAGTAGTTCCAACATATGCTGAGCACTTAGCTGCTTTTCCTTCACTCTGCAGTCGGACTCATCCCAAACTATCTCAATTTGGTTGAGGTCGGGGGATTGTGGAGGCCAGGTCATCTTATGCAGAACTCCATCACTCTCATTCTTGGTAAAATAGCCCTTACACAGCCTGGCGGGGGGTGTTTGGTCATTGTCCTGTTGAAAATCAAATGATAGTCCCACTAAGCCCAAACCAGATGGGATTGCGTATTGCTGCAGAAGGCTGTGGATGCTCTAAGTGTGCCTTGAATTCTAAATATCACACACAGTGTCACCAGCAAATACACCCCCACACCATGACACCACCACCTCCATGCTTTACGGTGGGAAATACAATTGCGGAGATCATCCGTTCACCCACACCGCATCTCACAAAGGGACGGCGGTTGGAACCAAACATCTCCGATTTGGATTTCAGACCAAAGGACAAATTTCCTCCGACCGGTCGGATGTCCATTGCTTGTGTTTCTTGGCCCAAGCAAGTCTTTTCTTATTAGTGTCTTTTTTAGTAGTGGTTTCTTTGCCGCAACTTGACCATGAAGGTCTGATTCACACAGTCTCTTCTCAACATCAACTGTTCAGCTGAATCTGTTACTTTAACTCTGAAGCATTTATTTGGGCTGCTATTTCTGAGGCTGGTAACTCCAATGATCTTAACTCTCTGCAGCAGAGGTAACTCTGGGTCTTCCATTCCTGTGGTGGTCCTCATGAGAGCCAGTTTCATCATAGCGCTTGATAGTTTTTGTGGCTGCACTTGAAGAAACGTTCAAAGTTCTTGAAATGTTCCGTATTGACCGACCATCATGTCTTAAAGTAATGACGGATTGTCGGTTCTCTTTGCTTATTTGAGCTGTTCTTGTCATAATATGGACTTGTCATAACTGGTCTTTTACCAAATAGGGCTATCTTCTGTATACTCCCCCTACCTTGTCACAGCACAACTGATTGGATGAAACACATTAAGAAAAAAAACATTTCCACAAATTAACTTTTGAAGGCACGCCTGTTAATTAAAATGCATTCCAGGTGACTACCTCACAAAGCTGGCTGAGAGAATGCCAAGAGTGTGCAAAGCTGTTTTCAAGGCAAATGGTGGCTATTTGAAGGATCTCAAATATAAAATATATATTGATTTGTTTAACACTTTGGAAAATAGTAAAACATAAGAAAAACCCTTGAATGAGTAGGTGTTCTATAACTTTTTACCGGTAGTGTAGATGTCAGGCGTCATTCTCAGACTTCGTTTACTTTTCTTGTCTACTTCGGGAGCCTGGGGTAATTTAAAAACAGCCTGTAAGGGTGTTGTTCCAGGACCTGTTTTAACAGTTTCTCTTGATTGACCCTATTTCACTGATGAAAGTCACTTGGCAGACAAGACAGACCACTGATCACTGTATCTGAACCTCCAGGTGGTGGCCAACGCCGTGGCAGCTCTGTCTGAGATCAGTGAGTCCCACCCCAACAGCAACCTGCTGGACCTCAACCCCCCAGAACATCAACAAGCTTCTGACGGCCCTCAATGAGTGCACTGAGTGGGGCCAGATCTTCATCTTGGACTGCCTGTCCAACTACAACCCCAAAGACGAGCGCGAGGCCCAGAGGTACGCACACATCTTTAGTTGTCACCTCAAAAAAAGTAGATTCATTGAGTTCTGTTATCATTCTGAACCCCCCCCCCCCCCCCCCCCAGGTTTATATAAAAACTGAACTAAAACCTGATTTAGTTGTCAGAGTAACATATAATAATTATTATTTTTATATATTTTTTAAATTATTTTTAAAAAGTTTTACCTTTATTTTACTAGGCAAGTCGGTTAAGAACAAATTCTTATTTTCAATGACGGCCTGGGTTAACTGCCTTGTTCAAGGGCAGAATACTCATCCAAGTTTTTTCTTGTGGGCCAGCTTTTGTATGTTAGTTTGCAAACTTCTAAATCCTGCTGTATGGTACTATGCTGCCCAAAAAGCTGTCTTGTGAAATTTATATTTTCTTCTACTTTATGCTTGCCAGCCAAGAAATGTCCCGTCTTGGACACACGAGTGACACATGCATACAAGGGAAACAAACAGACATTGCTCCACTGTTTGTTTACCCTCGCAGTGTATTTACATGTGGTTACATCAATCATTCCAAATAGGTAATAGAAATGCACCAAATTTCATATATTCATCCCGATATGTTTATATGCATACATACACTATATGACCAAATGTACAGTGGCTTGCGAAAGTATTCACCTCCTTGGCATTTTTCCTATTTTGTTGCCTTACAACCTGGGATTAAAATACATTTTTGGGGGGTTTGTATCGTTTGATTTACACAACATGCCTACCATTTTGAAGATGCTAAATATTTTTTATTGTGAAACAAACAAGAAATGAGACAAAAAAACAGAACTTGAGCGTGCATAACTATTCACCCCAACAATGTCAATATGTTGTAGAGACCCTTTTTGCACCAATTACAGCTGCACGTCTCTTGGGGTATGTCTCTATAAGCTTGGCACTTCTGGACATTTTTGCCCATTCTTCAAGGCAAAACTGCTCCAGCGCCTTCAAGTTGGATGGGTTCTGCTGGTGTACAGCAATCTTCAAGTCATACCACAGATTCTCAATTGGATTGAGGTCTGGGCATTGACAAGGCCATTCAAAGACATTTAAATGTTTCACCTTAAACCACTCAAGTGTTGCTTTAGCAGTATGCTTAGGGTCATTGTCCTGCTGGAAGGTGAACCTCCTTCCCAGTCTCAAATCTCTGGAAGACAAACAGGTTTCCCTCAAGAATGTCCCAGTATTTAGCGCCATCCATCATTCCTTATGTTCTGACCAGTTTCAAAGTCCCTGCCGATGGAAAAAATATCCCCACAGCATGATGGGGATGTGTTCTCGGGGTGATGAGAGGTGTTGGGTTTGCGCCAGACATAGCGTTTTCCTTGATGGCTTATTTTTTTCTTTAAGCAATGGATTTTTTCTGGCCACTCTTCTGTAAAGCCCAGCTCTGTGGAGTGAACGGCTTAAAGTGGTCCTATAGACAATGGAACTCACTTTGCGCACAGGTGTATTGTCATGCTGAAACAGGAAAGGGCCTTCCCCAAACTGTTGCCACAAATTTGAAAGCACAGAATCTTCTAGAATGTCACTGTATGCTGTAGCATTAAGATTTCCCTTCATTGGAACTAAGGGTCCTAACCTGAAACATGAAAAACAGACCCAGACCATTATTCCTCCTCCACCAAACTTTACAGTTGGCACTGCGCTCGGGCAGTTAGCGTTTTCTTGGCATCCGCCAAACCCAGATTTGTCCGTCGGACTGCCAGATGGTGAAGAGTGATTCATCACTCCAGAGAACGCATTTCCACTGCTCTAGAGTCCAATGCCATCGAGCTTGACACCACTCCAGCCGACACTTGGCATTGTGCACAGTGATCTTAGGCTTGTGTGGGGCTGCTCGGCCATGGAAACCCATTTCATGAACCTCCCGACAAACAATTATTGTGCTGACATTGCTTCCAGAGGCAGTTTGGAACTCGGTAGTAAGTGTTGCAACCACGGACAGATTTTTTTTTTTTTTACACGCTTCAGCACTTGACTGTCCCGTTCTGTGAGTTTATCAAATCAAATTTTATTGGTCACATACACATGGTTAGCAGATGTTAATGCGAGTGCAGCGAAATGCTTGTGCTTCTAGTTCCGATCATGCAGTAATATCTAACAAATAATCTCACAACAAATACCTTATACACACAAGTGTGAAGGAATGAATATCTACATATAAATATATGGATGAGCGATGGCCGAACGGCATAGGCAAGATGCAGAAGATGGTATAGTGTACAGTATATACATATTAGATGAGTAATGTAGGGTATGGAAACATTATATAAAGTGACATTGTTTTAAAGTGACTAGTGTTACATTTATTACATCCAATTTTCAATTATAAAAGTGGCTAGAGATTTGAGTCAATATGTTGCCAGCAGCCACTCAATGTTAATGATGGCTGTCTAACAGTCTGATGACCTTGAGATAGAAGCTGTTTTTCAGTCTCTCGTTCCCATCTTTGATGCACCTGTACTGACCTCGCCTTCTGTATGATAGTGGGGTGAACAGACAGTGGCTCGGGTGGTTGTTGTTCTTGATGATCTTTTTGGCCCTCCTGTGACATTGGGTGCTGTAGGTGTCCTGGAGGGAAGGTAGTTTGCCTCTCTGGAGAGCCTTACGGTTGTGGGCGGAGCAGTTGCTGTACCAGGTGGTGATACAGCCCGACAGGATGCTCTTGATTGCGCATCTGTAAAAGTTTGAGTGTTTTTGGTGACAAGCCAACTTTCTTCATCCTCCTGAGGTTGAAGAGGCGCTGTTGCGCCTTCTTCACCACGCTGTCTGTGTGAGTGGACCATTTGATTTTGTCTGTGATGTGTACGCCATGAAACTTAACTTCCCACCTTCTCCACTATTGTCCCGTCGATGTGGTTCGGGGGGTGCTCCCTGTGCTGTTTCCTGAAGTCCACTATCATCTCCTTTGTTTTGTTGACGTTGAGTGTGAGGTTATTTTCTGACATAACACTCCGAGGGCCCTCACCCCCCCCCTGTAGGCTGTCTCACAGTTGTTGGTAATCAAGCGTACCACTGTAGTGTCATCTGCAAACTTGATGATTGAGTTGGAGGCGTGCATGGCCACACAGACATGGGTGAACAGGGAGTACAGGAGAAGGCTGAGAACACACCCTTGAGGATCAGCAGGTGGAGATGTTTCCTACCCTCACCACCTGGGGTCATCCCATCAGAAAGTCCAGGACCCAGTTGCACAGGGCGGGGTCGAGACCCAGGGTCTCGAGCTTAATGACGAGTTTGGAGGGTACTATGGTGTTAAATGCTGAGCTGTAGTTGATTAACAGCATTCTTTTGTGGCCTACCACTTCGCAGCTGAGCTGTTGTTGCTACTAGACATTTCCACTTCATAATAACAGCACTTACAGTTGACCGGGGTAGCTCTAACAGGGCAGAAATTTGATGAACTGACTTGTTGGAAAGGTAATATCCTATGATGGGGCCGCATTAAAAGTCACTGAGCTGTTCAGTAAGGCCATTCTACTGCTAATGTTTGTCCATGGAGATTGCATGGCTGTGTGCTCGATTTTAATACACCTGTCAGCAACGGATGTGGCTGAAATAGTCAAATCCACTAATTTGAATGGGTGTCCACATACTTTTGTGTATATATAATGTACTACTACTGCAACAACACAATCCAAAACATATAACACAAACAAAAATCAAAGCTATGGTGTCGCAGATCTGGAGGACTTGAGAACAGAATTAGCAGAGGTCCTGCTTTTGTGAACAGTGTGGTCTTGAGTTGTGCCTTAAAGGAGGACAGAGACTTTGCAGCCCTAACAGTGTCTGGAAATGCATTCTGGAGCCGCGCAACTGAAAGCCCTGTCACGATAGATTTTAGTCTGAACCTGGAGGAGCGAAGGGTGCGTGTGGGGCAGGAGAGTAAAATGAGGTCAGACAGGTACTTGGATGGCTTGGTAGGATTGAACCAGGATTTTGTAGTCGATACGTGGGCATATTCAGAGCCAGTGGAGGTTGAACAGCACTGGAGTGAGGTGCTTGTCGGAGGTGGTGTGGGTGAGGACACGTGCATCACAGTTCTGGAAATATTGTCGCCTGATTAGGCACTTTGCATATGCACCAACAAAAAGGGCATTACAATAGTCCAGACGGGATGAAATAAAAGTGCTCCAGTTTGTGATGCCATACGTCACAACCTGCCAATGTTCTGTTGATGGAAAAATTTGACTTTGATCATACTGTTGATGTGGGCCTCAAACAAGAGGTGACTGTTAAATATCACACCCAGGTTGTAAACCTCACCGGAGGGGGTGACCTTGACACCAACAATATTGAGGCTGCTAACGTTGTTTTTATTGTGCCAGTGCCAATCAGGACGTCCTCTGTGTTTTTGCAGTTTAACTGAGGGAAACTTCACTGCATCCACGCTTTGTTGTCCTGCAGGCAGCTGACCAGGAGTGCAGTGGCATTGTCAGTGTTGAGACGTACAGCTGAGTGGCACCAGCATAAAAGTGAAACCCCATTCCGTGTTTCCTCAAGATGTTTCCCAGTGGCAGCATGTAGATACAAATCAGCAGTGGTCCCAGGACCGAGTCTTGAGGGGCCCCCTGTCTGACCTACTAGGACAGATGGCAAAATAAATTGTGGCGATCAATGAGAGTACCGGACAGTGTCTGACAGGCCCAGGAGCTTCTCCATGCGGTCCAGTAGGATGGCATGGCTGACTGTGTAATGCTGCACAGAGGTCCAGCAGAATGAGGATGCTGGCAGCCCCAGAGTCGTTATTGTTGACTCTTATCAGGGCAGTCTTGGCACTGTGTCTAGCTCTGAAACCCGGCTGGAAGTGCTCAAGTAGGTTGTGAGTGGCCGGATGGTTTTGGAGTTAGAAACAGTACGTTCGAGGACCTTGGAAATAGGCCTGTATTTCTTGAGGTTGTCAGGGTCAGATCCAGGCTTTTTAGGTACTGGTCTGACTGTGGCCAGTTTGAGCTGAGTAGGGACACATCCAGTGATGGGGTACTTGTTGATCATTTCGGTGAAGAAAGGCTACAGAGCATGCAAGCATGTCATAGGGAGGTGGGCCTCATTGTCCTAATTTGCTTGGTTACATCAGCTGCAGTGACTGTGGTGAAGGTGGAGAACCTTGACTCAGGGAGCATAGGACTGGGTAGCTCAACTACCGGAGCTGGAGAGGACGGGATGGTGTTATTGATGTTTTCAATTTTGCTTTGGAAGAAGCACAGGTATTGATTGCACCTTCGGGAGGCTGAGGTAACATAATTGATTATAGATTGGAGGAGCTTGTCCACCGTAGAGAACAGGGAGTTACCACTGCCGTTGCTGATCAGTTAGGACCAGTAGGATGTCCGAGGTGCATTTAAGGCTTGTTTGTATTCTTGCTGATGTTGCTCATACATCTGCGTATATACAGTTAGTCCAATTTTTCTTATAATGTTGTTCTAGACGACGGCCAGTTGCTTTCAGAGAGCGTTGCTCTGCTCCTCTGTGTACCAGGGAGAAGATTTGGAGAAAGACACCATTCGGGTTTCCGAAGGAGCAACTTTATCCAGTATGGAGGCAAATGCAGTGTTGTGTTGAGCCACGAGTCAGTAACTTGCAGGTAGGAGATGGATTCAGTAAGCTGGCCAGTGTTTGTTTTTAGACTCCTAAACTGAATGGAGTGTTTGTTTGGCCGAGTGGGTAGAGGAATAGCTAGGGTGAAGGTGATGAGTTTATGGTCGGACATCCCTGACACGTTTCCTTCCAATTTGGAGAATTCCACATCTGTAGTACAGACCAGGTCTAGTGTATGGCCTTTGTTGTGGCTGGCAAAGTCCACGTGCTGTTGGAGTCCAAAGATGTCCAGGATATCAGCCAGGCCGGTAGAGAGACTGCAGTCGACATGTATGTTGAAATAACCAAGCTCTGGCATAGCAGGGCACAAAGGGCTCAGGAGTGTTAGTAGCTCAGATAGTTGCGCAAGAAAGTCAGAGTTGAGCTTTCGGAGGTCGATAAATCAGCACAGGCAGTACTGATACAGAGCCAGTGCTCTTGAAAGCCATGCATTCAAAATATGAGATTGCTGGTACTGGAGTAGACTTCACAGTGCCGTCAGTCCTGCAGATTACATCCAATCCACCACCATGTCCAGATGTGTGAGAACAGTCCAGGTAGGTGTAACCAGATTGAGTGCATTGTTTGAGGGATATGTACTCGTTGGGCTGATGCCAAGTCTTACTGAGGCAGAGAAAGTCTAGACCTCTATCAGTGTTATTAAGTAGTAACCCTTTGTTGTTAATGGATCCTGCATTTAAAAGGCCCAGTTGAATAACTTTGGAAGTTGCCAAAGCGGCAGCCTGCAGAACAGGCCAGCACACAATAGACATGTGTTTTTTCTGCATTTTTTTCCTGAGGATTATCGTGGAATATTTCTGAGAGACTTTTGGATTTCTTCAAAACTCAAACTTTATCAAACTTTATGATTAATTATTGCAATAACGGAGTGGTCAACGACCACCCTTAAGTGATTCCTGAGAGCCCAACGAAAAATATTTGGGTTACAGATCTTTATAGCAAAGTACATCCTCCTGAATGTTCATGACAAACAACAGATGTGTTGAATTATACAAAGGTACATTGTGATATCAAGCAGCAGACAGCAAGATTTACATGGTGCCAAATGTCTGTCTCTAGATCTTTTACTACTTGTTTATACAGAAATACTAATGCAACATAGGACACTAGGTCCTTCCCTCAAATTATGAAGTCCAGTGTTAATCTGCAATGTGGGAGAAATAAACTGGAAGGAGGGTTTGCCTGGCATTGGCAGACAGGCCAGCATTTCACGGACACTAATCATGGAATGGAATGCAGTCTTTAGGTTTTATCACTAAGGCATTGTAAATCAACTGTCAGCGTTAAGCCTCAGAGGCTCCTCTCAGAAGAACAGACAAAGTGTGAAAGTACTAATACAAGAATACATTCTAATATAAAGTCATGTGAATAACATAATGTTATAATTTCCACCACAGGATTCTGTATTGCATAAGGCTGTTTTTCATCTCCCTGCACTTCTGAGGAATCTTTGGGTGTAGTGAGTGATAGTTGCTGCCATTTCTGTATCTTTTGGTCCAGCCTTTGATCCAATAAATGGGAGATAAGAGATGAGGATCGGAGCTGGTATTTGAATCCAAACAATTAGCTATTTGGTTGGAGAAGTAGTCAAATATGTTAACTAATTTAATGTTGTTGAGGGGGAAAAATACAATACTTGATTAGCTACAGTGTCTTGCGAAAGTATTCGGCCCCCTTGAACTTTGCGACCTTTTGCCACATTTCAGGCTTCAAACATAAAGATATAAAACTTTATTTTTTTTGTGAAGAATCAACAACTAGTGGGACACAATCATGAAGTGGAATGACATTTATTGGATATTTCAAACTTTTTTAACAAATCAAAAACTGAAAAATTGGGCGTGCAAAATTATTCAGCCCCTTTACTTTCAGTGCAGAAAACTCTCCAGAAGTTCAGTGAGGATCTCTGAATGATCCAATGTTGACCTAAATGACTAATGATGATAAATACAATCCACCTGTGTGTAATCAAGTCTCCGTATAAATGCACCTGCACTGTGATAGTCTCAGAGGTCCGTTAAAAGTGCAGAGAGCATCATGAAGAACAAGGAACACACCAGGCAGGTCCGAGATACTGTTGTGAAGAAGTTTAAAGCCGGATGTGGATACAAAAAGATTTCCCAAGCTTTAAACATCCCAAGGAGCACTGTGCAAGCGATAATATTGAAATGGAAGGAGTATCAGACCACTGCAAATCTACCAAGACCTGGCCGTCCCTCTAAACTTTCAGCTCATACAAGGAGAAGACTGATCAGAGATGCAGCCAAGAGGCCCATGATCACTCTGGATGAACTGCAGAGATCTACAGCTGAGGTGGGAGACTCTGTCCATAGGATAACAATCAGTCGTATATTGCACAAATCTGGCCTTTATGGAAGAGTGGCAAGAAGAAAGCCATTTCTTAAAGATATCCATAAAAAGTGTTGTTTAAAGTTTGCCACAAGCCACCTGGGAGACACACCAAACATGTGGAAGAAGGTGCTCTGGTCAGATGAAACTAAAATGGAACTTTTTTGGCAACAATGCAAAACGTTATGTTTGGCGTAAAAGCAACACAGCTCATCACCCTGAACACACCATCCCAACTGTCAAACATGGTGGTGGCAGCATCATGGTTTGGGCCTGCTTTTCTTCAGCAGGGACAGGGAAGTTGGTTAAAATTGATGGGAAGATGGATGGAGCCAAATACAGGACCATTCTGGAAGAACCTGATGGAGTCTGCAAAAGACCTGAGACTGGGACGGAGATTTGTCTTCCAACAAGACAATGATCCAAAACATAAAGCAAAATCTACAATGGAATGGTTCAAAAATAAACATATCCAGGTGTTAGAATGGCCAAGTCAAAGTCCAGACCTGAATCCAATCGAGAATCTGTGGAAAGAACTGAAAACTGCTGTTCACAAATGCTCTCCATCCAACCTCACTGAGCTCGAGCTGTTTTGCAAGGAGGAATGGGAAAAAAATTCAGTCTCTCGATGTACAAAACTGATAGAGACATATCCCAAGTGACTTACAGCTGTAATCGCAGCAAATGGTGGCGCTACAAAGTATTAACTTAAGGGGGCTGAATAATTTTGCACGCCCAATTTTTCAGTTTTTGATTTGTTAAAAAAGTTTGAAATATCCAATAAATGTCCTTCCACTTCATGATTGTGTCCCACTTGTTGTTCATTCTTCACAAAAAAATACAGTTTTATATCTTTATGTTTGAAGCCTGAAATGTGGCAAAAGGTCGCAAAGTTCAAGGGGGCCGAATACTTTCGCAAGGCACTGTATATAAAAAATAAGTTGAGAAAAACAATGCACATAAACACCTAAAACAAATAATTAAGGATACGTTTGCAGGAGTGAACTACCAAGGCAACCATGGAATTCAGTATAGCATTGAGATTGATACAGGTAACTGCCAAAATAAAGGAAACACCAACATAAAGTGTCTTTATAGGACATTGGGCCACCACAGCATCAATGTGCCTTGGCATAGATTCTACAAGTGCCTGGAACTCTATTGAAGGGTTGCGACACCATTCTTCCATGTGAAATTCCATAATTTGGTGTTTTGTTGATGGTGGTAGAAAACACTATCTCAGGCTCCGCTCCAGAATCTCCCATAAATGTTCAATTGGGTTGAGATCTGGTGACACGCACACGCGTTAAACCCCCCATTCTCCTTTGAGACCCCTCTTTCAAAGTCACTGAGATCTCTTCTAGCCATGCTAGCCAAAATAAAAAATATCTGAGCTACTTGTTATGTACCAATTAGTTATGTCCTGTAAAGGGAGTTGTGATTAATCTCCACAATAAGTCCTGTGTACTAAATCTCCACCAGACGGTTATTGCATCTAAAGTAACTGCTGAGTTTGTGCACTAAAATCACTTATGGTGTTGTCAACTTTTAAATCCTTTGTAATATAGATTGCACTAATAAACCCACCTGTCCTCTTTATTTTCCAGCATCTGCGAGCGTGTCACTCCCCGTCTCTCCCATGCCAACTCGGCGGTTGTGCTGTCAGCCGTTAAGGTGCTGATGAAGTTCCTGGAGCTTCTGCCCAAGGAGTCGGACTACTACAACACCCTGCTGAAGAAGCTGTCCCCACCGCTGGTCACCCTGCTCTCTGGGGAGCCAGAGGTCCAGTATGTGGCCCTCAGGAACATCAACCTCATCGTCCAGAAAAGGTCAGTGGGAAATTTACACTCAACATTAATGCTAAGTTATTGCTAGCCTCCAAGGGATCAGGGCTGGAACAGAGCAATCCATCAAAATGTGTTTAGTTTATTACTTTCTAAATGAATCCTCAGTGATGTGGAATGTTTGGTGTTGGATAAGGCCCAGTGAAGTAAAAAATTTGATTTTTCTGTGTTATATATACAGTGCAAGTATTCAGACCGCATGGACTTTTCCCACATTTTGTTAGGTTGCAGCCTTATTGTAAAATGAATTTACATTTTTTTTTCTCTCAATCTAATTTTTATTCCAACTTCATAGTGTGGAAATATTTGGATTTATTTATTTAACCTTTATTTAAGTAGGCAAGTCAGTTAAGAACAAATTGGCCCAGTGTTATCCGGGTTAGGTTTTGGCTGGGGTAGGCCGTCATTGTAAATAAGAATTTGTTCTTAACTGATTTGCATAGTTAAATAAAGGTTAAATAAATAATTACAAATATTTCCACACTATGAGGTTGGAATAATACTGTGAAAATGAAAAGACTGCCTGAAAGGTCATCCTGTTTTGTTTGCATGGCGTTTTGGCCTGCCTGGTGACATCACTAGGCGGTAAATCAGTTAATCAAATCAAGCTTTATTTATACAGGCCATTTCAGACATGCAATGCAATGTGCTTCACAGGAAAAAATGAAAATAAAAAAACAGTGAATTTATATTTCTGTTTTTATTTTCACTGTTTTTTTATTTTCATTTTTTGTATGTGTACATATATATATATACACACACACACACCAAACATGAGGGGAAGAAAATAAGCACAATAAAAATTGAAAGATTAAAAAGCACCCTAAAGAAAAGCAAAGCTTAAAAGGTGTGTTTAAGATCTCTTTTAAATACAGTACCAGTCAAATGTTTGTTTTGGTTACTACATGATTCCATATATGTTATTTCATAGTTTTCATGTCTTCACTATTATTCTACAATGTAGATAATAGTCAAAATTAAAGAAAACCCCAGGAATGAGTAGATGTGTCTAAACTTTTGACTGGTACTGTTTGTCCACAGTTTCTGGCCCCCCTCCGGTTCTCTGGTAGGCTGTTCCAGACGCTGGGGGCATAATAACTAAATGCTGCCTCTCCATGCTTCTTGGTCCTAGACATTGGGAAAGTTAAAAGGCCAGTGCCAGAGGACCTGAGAGACCTACTGGGTGCATAACTTAAAAGCACGTCTGACATGTATCGGGGTGCACAATCGTAGATTGATTTAAAAACCAATAAAATACTTTTTAAAATTAACTATAAAAGTCACAGGCAGCCAGTGCAGAGACCTTTAAAAACCGGTGTAAATGTATGCTTTCCGTCTGGTCTTGGACAGTACCCGTGCTGCAGCATTCTGTATGTTTTGCAGTTGACCAATGGCTTTTCTTGGGTAGACCAGCCAGGAGAGTATTACAGTATCAGCCTGTGATCAGAAATTGCTTTGGCAATGTTCCTCAGCTGTTAAAAAGCTATTTTGGTCACATTCCTAATGTATGATCCGAAGTTGAATTCAGATTCTAAAATGACACCCAGGTTTTTTACCTGGTGTTTTATCTTTATTGCCAGTGAATTAAAATGTGCGACCAGATCCTCTCTGTGCTTTGGCTCCAACAGTAAGTACCTTGGTCTTGTATTGATTCATCTGGAGAAAGTTGTGAGCCATCCAAGTATTTAAGTTAAGAATACAGTCTAATAATTTATCAGTGGAGTTAAAATCCTCTGGTGACACAGAAATGTAAAGTTCTGTATCGTCTGCCTAGCAGTGAAAATCAATACTGTGCTTTCTGAAAAATGCTGCTAAGGGGTAACATGCTGTATATAAACTGAACAGTTCCGGACCTAAAATCTAACCTTGTGGAACGCCACGTGATATGTATTTTCTCTTGAGTTAATTTTACCACGGGTGACAAACTCTCCACCAGTTAAATAGGTGTTAAACCAATTTTGAACTGGACCGGAGAGGCTAACCCACCTCTCCAGTCTGTCCAGAAGGACATCATGGTCACCAGTGTCAAATGCTGCACTTAAATCCAAGAGTACAAGGACAGAGAGTTGTTTGGCATCTGTGTTTGCACAAAGATTTTTTATTTTATTTACCACTTTAACTGAAGCGTTCTCTGTGCTGTGGTGGGCACGAAAACCAGATTGGAATTTTCCCAAAATACAGTTTGCACTTAAATAATAATTTAGCTGTTTGAAAACATATTTCTGCAGAATTTTGCTTAAGAATGGAAGGTTGGAGATTGGTTGAGCATTTCTAAGAGCTGAAGAAACTAGATTTATTTTCTTCACAAGGGGTTTCACCATAGCAGTTTTCAGTGCAGTGTGGAAAGTGCCTGTGAACAGGGAGTGATTAACAATAGCTTGCCCTTCTTCAGATATGCAATTAAAAACCGTTTTGAAGAAGGTGGTGGAGATGGGATCTAGAAGGCTTGTGTTATCACGTTCCTGAGGATGTCGGTGTTAACCATGGAAAATAAATCCATAGTGCCTTTGCGTGGTAGGCTAAGGCACATATCATCAAACTTCTCATCAGGTCGTGCTTGACTGATACCCAGCCTAGTGTTTGTTATCTTGTCTCTGAAATATACCGCAAACTCATCACGTTTGAAAAGTTCACAGGTTTGCGGGGGTAAGATTTAATCAGGCCATCAATGGTCGAGAAGAGCACTTTTGAATTAATCTGATTTATTAGTGATCAATTTAGAAAAATGAGCCTGTCTGGCATTTCTAATTAACTAGTTATATATGCTAAGTTGCTCTCTCAGAACATAATAATGGACCTGCAACTTTGACTTAATAGACCAATAACCAAGTTAGTTCCAAACCTCTCTGCCAATAACTGCTAGTTTTTGGTTTTCCCCTCTCACTCAGACCACTCCCAGACAGTTCTAGCAACATTTTATTTAAGTCAGTCACAGTAAGTTTATTTTTACAGAGAAATTATTTGATGTTGAGATTAAAACGGCTGCATTGGACCATTTTATGTCTTGGCACCATGTTTTCGTTTTGTGTCCTCCTCACTTCCTAGCCACTAGATGACAGCATTTCTCTCCCTATGTATCTTTCCCATCTCTCAGCTCTGTGGGTTCAGATCAGGACCACATAGATAGACACATAGAGTTTTTCTGTTCCCATTATAAATGTAATCTCTACTATTTAGGCCAGAGATTCTGAAGCAGGAGATCAAGGTGTTCTTTGTCAAGTACAACGACCCCATCTACGTCAAATTGGAGAAGCTGGATATCATGATTCGCCTGGCCTCCCAGGCCAACATAGCCCAGGTACTGCTCATGGAACCCCATACCTCACTGAATGAAAGTCTATATTAGGGTGTTCATTTCTCATGATTTGCTGTACATCATTTTATACTTAGTCACTCTATTGGGGATGATAGCTCCATACGGTATATGTTTTGTTTGTTTTTCATACGGTATCTGTTTGACTTAGAATAATGTTATTGGCCCACAAAAATATACACTTTTATTAACATAAGAACATGGCCCTTAAAAAACAACAGGAGCTAGCCCAGATTTGCATTAATCTGTTCAGCTACACCAAAACACTGAGTATACCAAACATTAGGTACACCTTCCTAATATTGAGTTCCCCCCCTGTTGGGGCATGGACTCTACAAGGTGTCGAAAGCACTCCATTGGGATGCTGGACCATGTTAACTACAATGCTTCCCACAGTTGTGTCAAGTTGGCTGGATGTCCTTTGGGTGGTGGACAATTCTTGATACACCCAGGAAACCGTTAAGCGTGTAAAACCCAGCAGAGCGGCAGTTGTTGACACAAACCGCTGCGCCTGGCACCTGCTACCATACCCGGTTTAAAGGCACTTACATTTTTTTGTCTTGCCCATTCACCCTCTGAATGGCACACAAATACAGTCCATGTCTCACTTGTCTCAAGGCTTAAAAATCCTTCTTTAACCTGTCTCCTCCATTTACACTGAAGTGGATTTAACAAGTGACATCAATAAGGGATCATAGCTTTCACCTCGATTCACCTGGTCAGTCTATGTCATGGATAGAGCAGGTGTTCTTAATGTTTTGTATACTTAGTTTATATTGAAGACTTATTTCGACAGACATGTTCACCTCCCAATGCGTCACTCCTAATCTGTTTCTAGCTGGTACCCTGACAGGCATGCTGTCAGATGATGCCTTAATGAACACATGTTTTGGCCAGTGGATGTGCTTGCTTCCTTTGCTGTTAAAAGACAAGCCGTGGCTTGGGTAGTTTAGCCTTGGATGCATACATAATTCACCAACCTTAACCATGTCTCCTCAAATCATTCTCTTACAATGTCAATACGCTTGCTTGTCCTCCCTACTACGACTGTGTGTGTAAATGCGTGTGTGTGTGTCATGTTTTTGACTCATATGCCCTGCTCTCTCCCCAGGTGTTGGCTGAGCTGAAGGAGTACGCCACCGAGGTGGATGTTGACTTTGTGCGTAAGGCAGTGAGAGCCATCGGACGCTGTGCCATCAAAGTAGAGGTAGGAATCTGAGACCCCATCATAGATGGACGCAGAGAGGGTCTCTGATCAGATTTTATAGCTCTTCCATAAAAGTGCCATCCAATCCTATGAAGTTGTTTGAAGGAGTTTAAATTAGGTACTTTGGCCACTGATTACCTTTTTAAAATAGTTTTAATCTGTCAGTGTTGACTTTGTTCCTATTGTCTCTCTGTTAGCAATCTGCTGAGCGCTGTGTGAGCACCCTGCTGGACCTCATCCAGACCAAAGTCAACTATGTGGTGCAGGAGGCCATCGTGGTCATCAGGGACATCTTCCGCAAATACCCCAACAAGTAGGTGTCCTTTTCCCTCCATCCCCGATAATTATCAATGAAGATGGAGATTTATTTTCCTCAGTAGGACCTATACCGCCCCTGTCTGTGTATATATAATACCTGTGTATATTCCAAGGCCCAGACAGACACTAGTATATACCCTGACCCTTTGTTCTCTCTCTCTATCTCTTCAGGTATGAGAGCATCATCGCCACGCTGTGTGAGAACCTGGACTCTCTGGACGAGCCGGATGCTCGCGCCGCCATGATCTGGATCGTGGGCGAGTACGCTGAGAGGATCGACAACGCTGACGAGTTGCTGGAGAGCTTCCTGGAGGGCTTCCACGACGAGAGCACCCAGGTCAGTTGTCCCAGAGCAGAGCGCCCAGGTCAGTTGTCCCAGAGCAGAGCGCCCAGGTCAGTTGTCCCAGAGCAGAGCGCCCAGGTCAGTTGTCCCAGAGCAGAGCGCCCAGGTCAGTTGTCCCAGAGCAGAGCGCCCAGGTCAGTTGTCCCAGAGCAGAGCGCCCAGGTCAGTTGTCCCAGAGCAGAGCGCCCAGGTCAGTTGTCCCAGAGCAGAGCGCCCAGGTCAGTTGTCCCAGAGCAGAGCGCCCAGGTCAGTTGTCCCAGAGCAGAGCGCCCAGGTCAGTTGTCCCAGAGCAGAGCGCCCAGGCAGAGCGCCCAGGTCAGTTGTCCCAGAGCAGAGCGCCCAGGTCAGTTGTCCCAGAGCAGAGCGCCCAGGTCAGTTGTCCCAGAGCAGAGCGCCCAGGTCAGTTGTCCCAGAGCAGAGCGCCCAGGTCAGTTGTCCCAGAGCAGAGCAGACAGGTCAGTTGGCCCAGAGCAGAGCAGACAGGTCAGTTGGCCCAGAGCAGAGCAGCCAGGTCATTTGAGGTCTGCAATTTATAATCTTAATTCTACCCCGCAAGACCATTAATATACATTTGAAAAGATTGGATCAATGTTTCACCTTGTTGGTTTCATTTTACTATCTTAATGCCAGATGGCCTCGTTGTTGCCTTTGGGACTATTATGCCCTGCTTGGAAATTAATTTAGGGCAAAGACTGGATTGAATATGGTAAGAGCACCACCTTGCCCTTGTCTTTAATTTCTGCTATATTGCTTTCATTAAAGCCATCCTTTCAGATCTACACGTACCTTGTGGATAGGAGTTGATTTGCCCCCGCCCTAACAATAATTACCTGTATTATCTGGGTTGTGGGGTCAGACCATTCAGTCTTGGGGGTGTGTTGTGTTTCAGGTCCAGCTCACTCTTCTGACGGCCATCGTCAAACTATTCCTCAAGAAACCCTCTGAGACTCAGGAGCTGGTGCAGCAGGTCCTTAGTCTGGCCACACAGGTAACATACACACACACACAAACACACAGAGAGAGAGAGACACACACAGAGACACACACCAATATATCTCCCTCTTTTGCTTCAAACTGTTTCAAACTTCAACTCAACACTGTCTATTCACCACTGTGATTCCTTCCCCTTGTGTCATCCTAGGACTCCGACAACCCTGACCTACGTGACAGGGGTTACATCTACTGGCGCCTGCTGTCCACCGACCCGGTGACTGCCAAGGAGGTGGTCTTGTCCGAGAAGCCCCTAATCTCGGAGGAGACGGACCTGATTGAGCCCACCCTGCTGGATGAACTCATCTGCCACATTGGCTCCCTGGCCTCCGTCTACCACAAGCCCCCAAACGCCTTTGTGGAGGGTAGCCATGGCATCCACCGCAAGCACCTGCCCATCCAGCATGGCAGGTAAGACACAGTTATGAGAAAGTTACTCAGTTACCTAAGTCCCAGGAAGACAGACACTCACGTAACCCCCCAAATAAAGTTTCCCTCCCCCTCTAGCACAACACAAAGGCTATCATTGCTTACACACAAATACCAACATCTGTTCTCCCATAGTGGGCGTGGCAATAGCGCTGTAAATTTAGAGGCCCTCTTCTTGGATGCAGATACAAAATGTTGCTGTTTTAAGCCAATTTCCTACAATTCTACACATTTTGCCATGGGACAGAGAAAATATTAGTTGTAAAGCTAGTTTCCTGCAGTTCTACACATTTCGATGTAGGGCTGAGAGAATGCCGTCTTATGCTATCTGAGTGACTCAAACATTATAACAAAATCAATGGGGGCCCCATGCCATGCCATTTTTTACATTTTAGATTCTCCCTAAAGGTCTGGTTTTTATTTTGGTGATTGTTAGTTTAAAAAAATCGTATTAAAGCATGTATATCTCCAGTATATTTTCTCCTATACTTTATGTCTGGTTTGAGTCGTTCCCCGGGTGGGGGGGTTTATCATATTTCTGGGAGTGGTGGCAACTATTTAGAAGTGTTGCTAAATGAATATAGGGGAAACACTGACATATTGGCATCTCTGTGTCCTCTCTTTCCACCTCTCAGCATTGATACAGGCGAGAGCCCGGTGAGCGCAGGGCCAGCGGCCCCCATTGAACAGGCCCAGTCAGTCATCCCCTCCCAGGGTGACCTGCTGGGAGACCTGCTCAACCTGGACCTGGGTCCCCCCGTCAACGTGCCCCAGCAGTCCTCCATGCAGATGGGTGCTGTCGACCTGCTCGGCGGAGGCCTCGACAGCCTGGTGAGTGACGGACACTCACACACAATTGCAAACAACTGAGTTTATTTATTTGGGTTGGAATGGTGGGGATTGTCAATGTAGTCCATGAGGGATCAGTAGGACCGCACTCTCCAGAGTGTTTCATTGTGCCATGAACAATAAAACGTAGTATGATGTCATGTGGAGATTGTGGTCTCATTGATGGTTTCCTAAGCAGGGTAGGCTTTTCTCGGTCTTTTCACCTGAGATGTTGTAGGGACGCAGAGGAATTCTAGAGGGCATTTTAATTGCATCTGCGTATTACTAGGATAACTGCAGCTTTTGGAATGCATCAGTGACAGTGGTACATGGTGTTCCTGTCAAATATTATGAAGTTGTAGGCCTAAGCTTTACTGTGGAGTGAAAATGCATAGTTTTTTTGCTGTGGCGGGGCAGTGTTGTCAGATGTCAATGCTCTAGTCAGGCTGTTGGATGTTTCCTTGGTGACATCAAACTCATCGATGTATAGTGCTGTGAAAAAGTGTTTCTCCAATTTTTGATTTTGATCTATTTTGCATATTTTTGATACTGAATGTTATCAGATCTTCAACCAAAACCTAAAATTAGATTAAGGGAACCTGAGTTGACTAATAACGAAAACATTTATACATATTTTATTTAATTAACAATATTATGCAACACATAATTCACCTGTGTGAAAAAGTATTTGCCCCCTTACGCTCAATAACTGGTTGTGCCACCTTTTAGCTGCAATGACTGCAACCAACACATCATCCTGTAGTTGTTGATCAGTCTCTCACATCACCGTGGAGTAATTTTGGCCCACTTTTGTATGCAGAACTGCTTCAACTCAGCGACATTTGTGGGTTTTCAAGCAGGAACTGCTCTTTTCACATCCTGCCACAACATCTCAATTTGGATTAGGTCTGGACTTTGACTAGGCCATTCCAAAACTTCAAATGTATATGTAAACTAGAGGTCGACCGATTATGATTTTTTCAACACCAATACCAATTATTGAAGGACCAAAAAAAGGCAATACCGATTAATCGGACGGTTTACATTTTTTTTTGTAATAATGACAATTACAACAATACTGAATGAACACTTATTTTAACTTAATATAATACATCAATAAAATCAATTTAGCATCAAATAAATAATGAAACGTTCAATTTGGTTTAAATAATGCAAAAACAAAGTGTTGGAGAAGAAAGTAAAAGTGTAATATGTGCCATGTAAGAAAGCTAACGTTTAAGTTCCTTGCTCAGAATAATAATAATAATAATATATGCCATTTAGCAGACGCTTTTATCCAAAGCGACTTACAGTCATGTGTGCATACATTCTACGTATGGGTGGTCCCGGGGATCGAACCCACTACACTGGCGTTACAAGCGCCATGCTCTATCAACTGAGCTACAGAAGGACATGAAAACATATGAAATCTGGTGGTTCCTTTTGACATGAGTCTTCAAT
Organism: Oncorhynchus gorbuscha; assembly: GCF_021184085.1. Lineage (NCBI taxonomy): Eukaryota > Metazoa > Chordata > Actinopteri > Salmoniformes > Salmonidae > Oncorhynchus > Oncorhynchus gorbuscha. The sequence continues at coordinate 58,885,023 of NC_060188.1, forward strand.
ATTCCCAGGTAAGAAGTTTTCGGTTGTAGTTATTATAGGAATTATAGGACTATTTCTCTCTATACGATTTGTATTTCATATACCTTTGAGTATTGGTTGTTCTTATAGGCACTTTAGTATTGCCAGTGTAACAGTATAGCTTCCGTCTCTCTCCTCGCTCCTACCTGGGATCGAACCAGGAACCCATTGACAACAGCCACCCTCGAAGCAGCGTTTGCTTGAAGCATTGCGAAGAGCTGCTGGCAAAATGCACGAAAGTGCTGTTTGAATGAATGCTTACGAGCCTGCTGGTGCCTACCATCGCTCAGTCAGATTGCTCTATCAAATCATAGACTTAATTATAACATAACACACAGAAATACGAGCCTTAGGTCATTAATATGGTCGAATCCGGAAACTATAATCTCGAAAACAAAACATTTATTCTTTCAGTGAAATATGGAACCGTTCCGTATTTTATCAAACGGGTGGCATTTTTAAGTTTAAATATTTCTGTTATATTGCACAACCTTAAATGTTATGTTATAATTATGTAAAATTCTAGCAAATTAGTTCGCAACGAGCCAGGCGGCCCAAACTGTTGCATATACCCTGACTCTGCGTGCAATGAACGCAAGAGAAGTGACACAATTTCACCTGGTTAATATTGCCTGCTAACCTAAATTAATTTTAGCTAAATATACAGGTTTAAAAATATCTACTTCTGTGTATTGATTTTAAGAAAGGCATTGATGTTTATGGTTAGGTACAGTCGTGCAACTATTGTGCTTTTTACGCAAATGCGCTTTTGTTTAATCATCCCCCGTTTGGCGAAGTTGGCTGTCTTTTTTAGGAAGAAATAGTCTTCACACAGTTCGCAACGAGGCAGGCGGCCCAAACGGCTGCATATACCCTGACTCTGTTGCAAGAGAAGTGACACATTTTCCCTAGTTAAAAGAAATTCATTTTAGCAGGTAATATTAACTAAATATGCAGGTTTAAAATATATACATGTGTATTGATTTTAAGAAAGGCATTGATGTTTAGGGTTAGGTACACGTTGGAGCAACAACATTCCTTTTTCGCGAATGCGCACCGCATCGATTATATGCAACGAAGGACACGCTAGATAAACTAGTAATATCATCAACCATGTGTAGTTATAATTAGTGATTATGATTGATTGTTTTTTATAAGATAAGTTTAATGCTAGCTAGCAACTTACCGTGGCTTCTTACTGCATTCGCGTAACAGGCGGGCTCCTCGTGGAGTGCAATGAGAAGCAGGTGGTTAGAACGTTGGACTAGTTAACCGTAAGGTTGCAAGATTTAATCCCCGAGCTGACAAGGTAAAAATCTGTTGTTCTGCCCCTTAACCCACCGTTCCTAGGCTGTCATTGAAAATAAGAATGTGTTCTTAACTGACTTGCCTAGTTAAATAAAGGTGTAAAACAATAAATAAATATAATCTGCCAAATCGTTGTCCAATAATACCGATTTCCGATTGTTATGAAAACTTGAAATCGGCCCTAATCAATCGGCCAATCCGATTATTCGGTCGACCTCTAATATAAACTTGATTGTGTGTTTTGGATCATTGTCTTGCTGCATGACCCAGCTGCGCTTCAGCTCACAGACGGATGGCCTGACATTCTCCTGTAGAATTCTACAGAAGTTTAAGGGGGTGGACCTTTACACACAGGGGCATTGGGTGTTGCATAACTTTGATTATGAAATAACTATGTAGTTGTTGTGTTACAGTTGAAGTCGGAAGTTTACATACACCTTAGCCAAATACATTCAAACTCAGTTTTTCAAAAATTCCCTGTCAGTTAGGATCACCACAGAATAATAGTGGAGAGAATGATTTATTTCAGCTTTTATTTATTTCATCACATTCCCAGTGGGTCAGAAGTTTACATACACTCAATTAATATTTGTTAGCATAGCCTTTAAATTGTTTAACTTGGGTCAAATGTTTCAGGTAGCCTTCCACAACCTTCCCACAATTAGTTGGGTGAATTTTGGCCCATTCCTCCTGACAGAGCTGGTGTAACTGTCGGGTTTTTAGGCCTCCTTTCTCGCACAAGCTTTTTCAGTTCTGCCCACACATTTTCCATAGGATTGAGGTCAGGGCTTTGTAATGACCACTTCAATACCTTAACTTTATTGTCCTTAAGCCATTTTGTTTGGGGTCATGTTCCATTTGCGACCAAGCTGTAACTTCCTGACTGATGTCTTGATGTTGCTTCAATATATCCACATAATTTTCCTTCTTCATGATGCAATCTCTTTTGTGAAGTTCACCAGTCCCGCCTACAGCAAAGCACCCCCACAACATGATGTTGCCACCCCCGTGCTTCATGGTTGGGATGATGTTCTTCAGCTTGCAAGCCTCCCCCTTTTCCCTCCAAACATATTGATGGTCATTATGGCCAAACGGTTCTATTTTTGTTTCTTCAGACCAGAGGACATTTTTCCAAAAAGTACGATCTTTGTCCCCATGTGCAGTTGCAAACCGTAGTCTGGCTTTTTTTTGGTGATTTTGGAGCAGTGTCTTCTTCCTTGTTGAGCGGCCTTTCAGGTTATATCGATATAGGACTCGTATTAATGTGGATTTAGATACTTTTGTACCTGTTTCCTCCAGAGTCTTCACAAGGTCCTTTGCTGTTGTTCTTGGATTGATTTGCACTTTTCGCGCCAAAGTATGTTCATCTCTAGGAGACAGAATGCGTCTCATTCATGAGCGGTATGACGGCTCTGTGGTCCCATGGTATTTATACTTGCGTAGTATTGTTTGTACAGATGAACGTGGTACCTTCAAGTATTTGGAAATTGCTCCCAAGGATGAACCAGACTTGTGGAGGTCTACAAATTATTTTCTGAGGTCTTGGCTGACTTCCTTTGATTTTCCTGTGATGTCGAGCAAAGAGGCACTGAGTTTGAAGGTAGGCCTTGAAATACATCCACAGGTACACCTCCAATTGACTCAAAGGATGTCAATTAGCCTATCAGAAGATTTAAGGAATTTTCTGGAATTTCCCAAGCTGTTTAAAGGCACAGTCAACTTAGTGTGTGTAATCTTCTGACCCACTGGAATTGTGATACAGTGAATTATAAGTGAAATAATCTGTCTGTAAACAATTGTTGGAAAAATGACTTGTCATGCCACAAAGTGGATGTCCTAACCGACCTGCCAAAACTATAGTTTGTTCACAAGAAATTTGTAGAGTGGTTGAAAAATGAGTGTAATGACTCCAACCTAAGTGTATGTAAACTTCCGACTTCAACTGTATGTTTACTCAGGTTCCCTTTATCTAATATTAGGTTTTAGTTGAAGATCTGATAACATTCAGTATAAAAAATATGCAAAAGTAGAAGAAATTAGAAAGAGGGTAAATATGTTTTCACAGCACTGTATGACTGATTTAGTATCTTCATGTATGGTGCAAGGGAACTCTGATTAGCCTTTTGACAAAGTATCTGCTAAATTTGGAAGTTGAGTTTATTACATTATCAGGATAGCTATGTTATCATCATATCCACATTAAACATACAGTGAGGGAAACAATTATTTGATCACTTGTTGATTTTGTACGTTTGCCAACTGACAAAGAAATGATCAGTCTTATCATTTTAATGGTAGGTTTATTTGAACAGTGAGAGACAGAATAACAACAAAAAAATACAGAAAAACACATGTCAAAATGTTATAAATTGATTTGCATTTCAATGAGGGAAATAAGTATTTGACCTCTCAATCAGAAAGATTTCTGGCTCGCAGGTGTCTTTTCATAAAGTTAATAGGCTTAAATTAGGAGCACACTTAAAGGTAGTGCTCCTAATCTCAGTTTGTTACCTGTATAAAAGACACCTGTCCACAGAAGCAATCAATCAATCAAATTCCAAACTCTCCACCATGGCCAAGACCAAAGAGTTCTCCAAGGATGTCAGGGACAAGATTGTAGAACTACACAAGGCTGGAATGGGCTACAACACCATCGCCAAGCAGCTTGGTGAGAAGGTGACAACAGTTTGTGCGATTATTCGCAAATGGAAGAAACACAAAAGAACTGTCAATCTCCCTCCGCCTGGGGCTCCAAGCGAGATCTCACCTCGTGGAGTTGCAATGATCATGAGAACGGTGAGGAATCAGCCCAGAACTACACGGTAGGATCTTGTCAATGATCTCAAGGCAGCTGGGACCATAGTCACCAAGAAAACAATTGGGAACATACTACGCCGTGAAGGACTGAAATCCTGCAGTGCCCGCAAGGTCCCCCTGCTCAAGAAAGCACATATACATGCCCGTCTGAAGTTTGCCAATGAACATCTGAATGATTCAGAGGACAACTGGGTGAAGTGTTGTGGTCAGATGAGACCAAAATGGAGCTCTTTGGCATCAACTCAACTCGCTATGTTTGGAGGAGGAGGAATGCTATAACCCCAAGAATCCCATCCCCACCGTCAAACAAGGTGGAAACATTTATGCTTTGGGTGTGTTTTTCTACTTAGGGGACAGGACAACTTCACCGCATCAAAGGGACGATGGACGGGGCCATATACTGTCAAATCTTGGGTGAGAACCTCCTTCCCTCAGCCAGGGCATTGAAAATGGTTCGTGGATGGGTATTCCAGCATGACAATGACCCAAAACACACGGCCAAGGCAACAAAGAAGTGGCTCAAGAAGAAGCACATTAAGGTCCTGGAGTGGCCTAGCCAATCTCCAGACCGTATTCCCATAGAAAATCTTTAGAGGGAGCTGAAGGTTCGAGTTGCCAAACGTCAGCCTCGAAACCTTAATGACTTGGAGAAGATATGCAAAGAGGAGTGGGACCAAATCCCTCCTGAGATGTGTGCAAACCTGGTGGCCAACTACAAGAAACGTCTGACCTCTGATTGCCAACAAGGGTTTTGCCACCAAGTACTAAGTCATGTTTTGCAGAGGGGTCAAATACTTATTTCCCTCATTAAAATGCAAATCAATTTATAACATTTTTGACATGTGTTTTTCTGGATTTTTTGTTGTTGTTAATTCAATCTCTCACTGTTCAAATGAACCTACCATTACAATTATAGACTGTTAATTTCTTTGTCAGTGGTCAAACGTAGAAAATCAGCAGGGGATGTAATACTTTCCCCCCCTGTATGCATCAACAGTTCAAATAGTGTACGCACATTCTGGCTGACACAACAAGGGCGATGTATGCTGGGCTGCAGCAACAGAGAGACACTCTGTCTGTCAGTGAGAAGCCTGCCTCGCTGTCCCTGATCTGCCAGACACTAGTACAGAGAGGCATGCAGGCCAGGGATGTCACGATGTGGCTTCACTCTGACATCTCAATACAGAAGAGACACGAGGCGGAGGCTTGGCACGCCATGGTGGCTCTGGCACACACACAGGACCCCGAAGTTTGGTCCTAATGGTGGACGGTGGATAGTGATAGCGTCTTATCAGGTTGTATGCTGCTAATATTATTGCACTGTCAAGATTGTTTTGGTCTTCATGCAGATGAGTTGTTTTGTTTGACAAGGCGGTGCATACTAATTAACATTTCAGTTTTGCATCTAAAACGTTCTAACTATCTAGCTATATACAAGCACATTTGAATCTCTATTGTAACAATGTGATAATGAAGGCTCATATGCTCATAGGTCATGTTGTTTTGAGGCTGCTCATCTGGATAACCATTATAGCCCGTGCTTAGCACGTGAAATGCGCAGCAGCTTTTTAGGAAGCTCTATTTATTGATCTTATGTTTTAGGGAGACTTTCTCCTCTTGACAGACAGTAATAACAACTTTTTAATGATACAGTGCATTTGGAAAGTATTCAGACCCCTTGACTTTTTCCACATTTTGTTACATTACAGCCCTATTCTAAAATGGATGAAATCATCCCCCCCCCTCAATCTGCACACAATACCCAGTAATAGCAAAGCAAAAACAGGTTTTTAGACATTTTTGCAAATTTCTTACAATGAAAAATGGAAACATCACATTTCCATAAGTATGCAGACCCTTTACTTAGTACTTTGTTGAAGTACCTTTGGCAGTGATTACATTCTTCTTGGGTATGACGCTATAAGCTTGGCACACCTGTATTTGGGAAGGTTCTCCCATTCTCTGCAGATCATTTTAAGCTCTGTCAGGTTGGATGGGGAGCGTGTCTGCACAGCTATTTTCAGGTCTTTCCAGAGATTGTCTATCAGGTTCAAGTCTGGGCCCTGGCTGGGCCACTCAAGGACATTCAGATACTTGTCCCGAAGCTGCTCCTGAGTTGTCTTTGCTGTGTGCTTAGGGTTGTTGTCCTGTTGGAAGGTGAATCTTCGCCCCAGTCTGATCGCTCTGGAGCAGGTTTTCATTCTCAATCCTGACTAGTCTCCCAGTCCCTGCTGTTGAAAAACATCCCCACAGCATGATGCTGCCACCACCGTGCTTCACCGTAGGGATGGTGCCATGTTTCCTCCAGACATGACACTTGGCATTCAGGCCAAAGTGTTCAATCTTGGTTTCATCACACCAGAGAATCTTGTTTCTCATGGTCTGAAATTCCTTTAAGAGCCTTTTGGCAAACTCCAAGCGGGCTGTCATGTGCCTTTTACTGAGGAGTGGCTTCCGTCTGGCCACTCTACCATAAAGGCCTGATTAGTGACATGTTGTAGAGATGGTTGTCTTGGAACGTTCTCAAATCTTCACAGAGGAACTCTGGAGCTCTGTCAGGGTGACCATTGGGTTCTTGGTCACCTCCCTGACCAAGGCCCTTCTCCCCCGATTGCTCAGTTTGGCCTGGCGGCCAGCACTAGGAAGTCTTGGTAGTTCCGAACTTCTTCCATTTAAGAATGATGGAGGCCACTGTGTTCTTGGGGACTTTCAATGCTGCAGACATTTTTTGGTATCCTTCCCAGATCTGTGCCTCAACACAATCCTGTCTTGGAGCTCTACGGACAATTCCTTAGACCTCATGGCTTGGTTTTTGCTCTGACATGCACTGTCAGCAGTTGGACCTTATATAGACAGGTGTGTGCCTTTCCAAGTCATGTCCAATCAATGGAATTTACCACAGGTGGACTTCCAATCAAGTTGTAGAAACATCTCAACGATGATCAATGGACACAGGATGCACCTGAGCTCAATTGAGTCTCATAGCAAAGGGTCTGAATACTTGTGTAAATAAGGTATTTCTGTTTTTTATTTTTAACGCATTTGCAAACATAAAACCCTATTTCCACTTTGTCATTATGGGTTATTTTGTGTAGATTGATGAGGAAAAAATGTAATTCAATCCATTTTAGAATAAGGCTGTACCGTAACAAAATGTGGAACAATGGAAGTGGTCTGAAGACTTTCCGAATGCGCTGTATTAGCTGGGGATTGTGTTCTGAACTCTAGCCTGAAGGGACAGCCACAGCTGTTGTTCTACTCTACTGAGAGTGTTGTAGCTTGTAGCGTTGTAACCACCATATGTGGTTAATAATATTAAGTCATAGAGTAAATGGACTACATCTTCAAGTCAATGGAGAGCTTGTATGGAAGCATTTCATCTATTAGTTCATCCAACCCACCTTAGCCTATAATTAAATGTTCTGCTCTGCTTTAGTGAAGTGAAGATTTGAGGGGCAGACTATCGTATAGTTATCAACCAATAATAATAATCATTGATTCTTACCACTATATCCTTTCTGCTTAGCCAGTGAGATGGGAGAGGAGGGCACCAGGGGCTAACTGGGTCCAGTACATGCCTGCTGCTGTTTACCGTTCCACTACCCTACTAGTCCAGACACTATGCCACAGGAGAGGGAGGGTTCAGAAAGGAGTGATTGGCACTGAGTTGGGAAGTCCCTGCCCCAGATGTTAATTTGATTGAATTTGTTAGGTGACATTTTCAAGAGACTACACCTTCGACTGAGTTCAAATTAAGTGTAGGCTCAACCATGAGAAATCATATTGCCCTAGATACACTACCTCATTCCATAGCTTTTTCCAATGAACAGCACATTTGTCAATTGGTTTTCTCCAGGCCAGGGCAACTGTAGTTGGGGCGGGAAGTTCAGCGTAGCGAATTAGGGGTCGTGTCTTGTCGGCCGTGTAGAGCGTGGCCTCGTTGTGATAAGTGTTATTACGATTATCTGGATGTGCTCCTCGTCCCTTTTGGTTGGCCCTTCCAGATTATAAAATGCTTTAATCAAATCTTAATTGGGCGGTCATTAAAACTACAGTGACTCCAATCCAAGTGGGAGAGTCCAATCGAGGACATCTTATCGTTGTGCTGCTACACAGAATGTTTAAACAGATCTGCTGAGTAATTACAGTGGGGAGTGAAAGCTACTTTCTTACCAATTATGATCAGCCATTCTGCAAGCCTACTTACTCTAAGCACATTCGACCAATTTAATGGAATCGATATGGGTTTTAATGAAAGGCAAAGAGCCGTGAGCTGAAACAGCCCTCAGTCGGAAGTTACAGTTTAGCACTGATAAATTCTAAGGGTACCCTTACCTTATCGCAGTCTGGGTTCAAATACTACTGATATTGTGGCTCCTCCAGATTGAACACAGAGAGCAATGCTTGTTTTATTTGCTATATATTAGTCAAATTAAAATTCAAAGCAGGCCTAAGCTTAATGTTGGGCAATCAAGATTTAACATTGTTATAGCCTTTGATGATAATTGAATATGTCATTTGAGTGCAGAGTCTGTTTACAGTCTGCACTGAATTTTCCTCGGGCTTGTTCCTCAAAATATACCATTTTTAAATCTACAGCAAGAGATTGTGTGAAAATACTCCTCCAGAAATTCTATTGCAATGTAAAATTAGTAGTCTTTCATTTCAACTCAGTTTCATCACACCAGAGAATCTTGTTTCTCATGGTCTGAAATTCCTTTAAGTGCCTTTTACTGAGGAGTGGCTTCCGTCTGGCAACTCTACCATAAAGGCTTGATGCGTGTTGTAGAGATGGTTGTCTTGGAACGTTCTCACATCTTCACAGAGGAACTCTAGAGCTCTGTTAGTGACCATCGGGTTCTTGGTCACCTCCCTGACCTCTCCCCCCGATTGTTCAGTTTGGCCGGGCGGCCAGCTCTATGAAGAGTCTTGGTAGTTCCAAACTTCTTCCATTTAAGAATGATGGAGGCCACTGTGTTCTTGGGGACCTTCAATGCTGCAGACATTTTTTGGTATCCTTCCCCAGATCTGTGCCTCGACACAATCCTGTCTTGGAGCTCTACGGACAATTCCTTAGCCCTCATGGCTTGGTTTCTGCTCTGACATGCACTGTCAGCAGTGGGATCTTATATAGACAGGTGTGTGCCTTTCCAAGTCATGTCCAATCAATGGAATTTACCACAGGTGGACTCCAATCAAGTTGTAGAAACATCTCAACGATGATCAATGGAAACAGGATGCACCTGAGCTCAATTGAGTCTCATAGCAAAGGGTCTGAATACTTGTGTAAATAAGGTATTTGTTTTTTATTTTTAACTAATTTGCGAACATAAAACCCTTTTTCCGCTTTGTCATTATGGATTGCTGAGGAAGCTACTTTTTAGTCTTTCATTTCGACTCTAATCATTTCCCCTGTGTATTTACTATCCGATTTTCATCCACCTTCAGAAACTGGGAGAGTGAATAAGATTCCGATATTCTGAAGTAATTGGATTTAGGATCCCACTGCTGGGCCCTTCTGGGGAATGGAAGGCTGCCCTCGTTGGGGAAGTAGAATGGTATCAGAGAACTGCCTCGGCTCCTGTTCACACCTGAACCCAGGAGGACTTCGTTAGTGAGAGACTCGAGAGTCATCATGGCTTTAGATATTTCTACTGTGTGTGACAAATTTGGTATTTATTTTGCGACCATGAGTTTTATGTTGGGAGCAGATAATTGTTCTAATGAAAAGGCTTCTGATTGCCCTAGAGCACATATGTCAGAGTCAAGGCCCGCGGGCCACATCCGGCCCGCGAGAAGGTTTTTTACGGCCCCTGGGATGATCTTGATTTGTTATTAGAACCGGCCCGCAGACCGCAGCAAGCCGGCAGCCCGCAGATCTTTTACACGCACCAATACTACATTTCCCACAATGCAACGGTGACGCACCGAGCAGTAGGCTGCTTCATTTCAATATTTATTGGCACAGCAGTTGTCAGCATCACAGTAAAATTAACTTTCAGATACCCATCAAAAATGGCAAAACGGAAGGTGGACACTGAGAACCGGGGGTTTCAAACAAGGTGGGAGTCGGAGTATTTGTTCACGGAGGTAGCTGGAAAACCTGTGTGTCTTCTGTGTGGAGAAAGTGTGGCGGTACTGAAAGAGTATAATCTGAGACGACATTATGAAACGAAACACGCGGACAAAAACAAGAATATGGACATGGAACAAAGGCTACAAAAGGCAGAGGAATTAAAACGAGGCCTCAAATCTCGACAGGCTCTGTTCAAAAAAGCCAAATCACAAGGCCAGGCTGCTGTCAAGGCCAGTTTTATTTTGGCAGAAGAGATCGCTAAATCAGCCCGGCCATTTACGGAGGGGGATTTCATCAAAAACTGCATGATTAAAGTTTGTGACGAAGTTTGCCCAGAAAAAGGCAACTCTTTTTAAATGTGAGTCTGAGCAGAAACACCATTGCCGAGAGAGTAGACCAGTTGTCCATCAATCTAAAAGAGCAGCTTGTGAAAAAGGGAAAAGATTTCATTGCATATTCCTTGGCTGTGGATGAGAGCACCGACATTTCTGACATTGCCCAGTTGTCAATTTTCATCCGCGGAGTGGACTCCAGCCTAAGCGTGACAGAGGAGTTTTTGGCTTTACGTCCTATGCATGGCACAACTACGGGGCATGATTTGTATGAAGAGGTGTCAAGATGTGTAAATGAGATGGAGCTGCCTTGGGAAAAACTCGTGGGTTTGACAACCGACGGAGCACCTGCGATGTGTGGACACAGGAGCGGACTGGTGGCAAAGATACGGGAAAAGATGCAAGAGGAAAACGCGACAGGTGAGCTGACAGCTTATCATTGTATCATACACCAGGAAGCGTTGTGCGGTAAAGCCTTGAAAATGGAGCATGTAATGAGCATCATCACGCGCACAGTTAACTTTATCAGAGCCAAAGGTTTGAATCACCGCCAGTTCAAGGCATTTCTGACGGAGTTAGAAACGGAGCATGGTGATTTGCCTTATCACACAGAGGTGCGATGGCTAAGCCAGGGAAAGGTGCTTCAAAGATGTTTCGAGCTTCGTGAGGAGATTTGTCTGTTCTTGGACAGCAAAGGGAAAGACACAACACAACTCCGAGACGAAATGTTTCTGTGTGAAATGGCTTTTCTGTGTGACATTACGAGTCATCTGAATGCAATGAACTTGCAGCTGCAGGGTCGGGATCGTGTCATCTCTGATATGTACAGTACAGTGAAGGCATTTAAAACCAAACTGACTCTGTGGGAGACGCAGATGCGGAAAGAAAATTTGAGCCACTTTCCCAGCTGCCAGACCATGAAAGAGAAGCTCTCTACCAGTGCGTTCCCGAGCGCACAGTTGGCTGATAAAATAGGTATGCTTGCCGCTGACTTTCGACGCCGATTTGCTGACTTTGAAGCACAAAAAAGCAGGTTGGAACTGCTCGGTAACCCATTTGCTGTTGACGTGGAAAGCTCACCACCAAACCTCCAAATGGAGTTGATTGACCTCCAATGCAATGATGCACTGAGGGCAAAATATGCGGCAGTGGGTGCTGCGGAGTTCGCCCGTTTCCTCCCCCGACACAATGCCCCAGCTGCGCATCCAGGCTGCTCAAACGTTGTCTATGTTTGGCAGCACATACCTGTGTGAACAACTGTTTTCTTTGATGAACTTGAACAAAACATCACACAGAAGTCGACTTACTGCTGAACACCTCCACTCAATTCTGAGGATTTCCTCAGCTCAGAGCCTTACACCGAACATTGATGAACTTGTGGAAAAGATGGGACACCACCAAGTATCACCCTCAACCTCAAACAAGTGAACATTACTGTGCAATCACATATTTAGAGTTTTTACTCAGTTCAAGTTTAAAAGTTAAAGTTTAATATTTGTTTTCACTGCATGTTACTTCTCCTTAAACAAAGTGTTGTTTTTGATTAATAGATTTTTGCACTTTATTTTATTGTATTTCAATCCAATTATATTTTAAAAATATTTCAGTTGAGTGGATGATAGAAAATTGCTATTATTGTTTTTTTCTTTGAAGTAAATTTAGCCCACTTTTGCTAAAATAGAAAATATAGGCTACTGATGGTGCCTTGAATACCGGTTTCTTTCATTTAATGTTCATGTTATGGGGATTTTTATATAAAGGAAATTTGTCTTTTGTGTCTGTTGAAAATTAAAGATTACTGACAGAGCCATAAGAAAATATTGCTTTATTTATCTGATCATATTGGAATATATTTGTTAGGTTTTCAGTAGGTTCAATTAGGTTCACTAGACTATATATGCGTCATTTAAAAAATTTTCAATGAACATTCGAACAGTCCGGCCCTCGGCTTGTAGCTAAATTTTTTATTTGGCCCTCCGTCCATTTGACTTTGACACCCCTGCCCTAGAGGAAAAGGTGAGTCAATAGCGGCTTGCTTCTAGCGCAACCAAGTCAACAGATCTGACCCATATTACCGGCGCAACATTTGTATCTTCCTATAGGGGATCACCGGACCACATTTTACATTCATAAATCATGTCGCGGGCAGTTTTAAAACTGCTCAGTGGTGTAAAGTACTTAAGTAAAAGTACTTGAAAGTACTACATAAGTTGTTTTTGGGTTATCTGTACCTTACTATTTTATATTTTTTACAACTTTTACTTATACTCCACTACATTCCTAAACAAAATAATGTACTTTTTACTCGCGTCATTAACCATTTGTTTACATTTGTTCGGTCATGTTACCTCATTGGCTAACAAGCTAACTTTACCAGTATATCCAAACATTTGAGGGCAGATAAAGGAAATAATAGCTTCTTCGGGAGATCAATGATCATAGCATAGCAATGAATGACAGCTCGCTTGCACGTCATCATCATAAACTTCACATTTTTAAAGAGATGGTGTACAATTTTCAATGTAATGCACCAGATAACTAGCATGCTCTGTATTACAGCTTTCTGGGCCACTGTAAAAGGAGCTCTGCCAGTTGATTTAACATATAAGCCACTTCACAGGACATTGCCTTTGTCCACTGTCTTAACAGTGTTAATGAAGTGTAAACCTCTCAATTCACACCATCAAAGCAAGGGTTGGGATTATGCCAGGTAAAGGACCCTGCCTTTTAAGTGTACTTGCCCAATGCCCATAGAAATAGAATCGCATAGAACTAGAATCAACGTCCCATACCTTGGAACATGCTCCCAGACACCCTGCAGAGAGACAGTGTTGCTAGAGGTTTGAGGCTGCATCGCCAGACCAGATAGACAATGACCTGCTGTCATCAGAAGGGCAAAATCTGGGAATGATTAATGCAATAGAAAGGGCTGAGTCAGCGCCCCAAAACTGAATATTAATGCTGACCTTCTAGATGAGGAGGCCGAGCCAAGTTAACCTGACAAGCTGTCAAAGCTCTGTGTGCTAGCCATTTTTCAATGCATATAGACTGGGTTCTTCTCTTAAACCTGCCAATAGCAGACTCCTCTAAAACTGAATGACATTGGGTCAGGCTTTTCATGGACTTCATTTCTCATTGGTCATAGTCATTCACTCATCTATATAGATGGACTTTTGAACACCAGCTGAAATGGCAAAGGACTCTACATCCGTCTCCCAATAAAAATATAATGTGACTGTTAACTGCCCCATTATGGTTTTATTATTGACGAGCCTGAAACTTCCCTCTCCAGCAGTATGTAAATGAGCTGTCCTGTTTATATTTTGCACTCCTAAAAGGCCCTTGTATCATCAGTATAAAACTTTGGCAGTATTTCTATTTCCACATTAAGACTTCTCCAACTTTGTGAATAGCATCTCTTGCCGCTGGTCAAAAGCTGGTACTTCAACCCTGTGTAAATATCAAGAATATTCATATGCTAGAAGAAGAAACAATTTAGTGTGAGGGTGAAGTGAGACAATATTGACTAGTCTGCCAGTTCCACTTCGCATGTGTGGAAGTAAGAGTTAATTCGGCATAGTTGGAAAAGACTCCCAGCTGTCTCTTAAGATAACACTGCCACAGCATTCAGCCATTTTGTTCTGAGTGGTTCACCTTCAAAATAAACCACTTCGTCATGGGAGGGCTGAACACAATGCACTTTTGTACAAGCTCGCAAAACTAGGTATATCTTGTGGTAAACACTATCAAACAGTTGTATCAAAGTTTGTCAAACATAAGCATTATCGACCTGTGGTACACAAGTGGCACAGTGGTCTAAGGCACTGCTTCTGCAAGAGGCGTCACTACAGTCCCTTGTTCGAATCCAGGCTGAATCACTTCCGGCCGTGATTGGGGGTCCCATAGGGCAGCGCACAATTGGCCCAGGGTCGTCCGGGTTTGGCCGGGGTAGGCCGTCATTGTAAATAAGAATTTGTTCTTAGATGACTTGCCTAGTTTTAAATAAAGGTAAAATAAAAAAATAAATGTTGGGTTCTAACATTAAAGACAGCTAATTGATTACACTTCATTACAATGATGGATATACAATGCCTTCAGAAAGTATTCAAACCTCTTGACTTTTTCCACATTTTGTTGTTTTACATCGTGAATAAAAATGTATTAAATTTATATATTTTTTGTCACCGTCCTACACGTAATAGCCCATAATGTCAAAGTGGTATTGTGTTTTTTAAAAAATGATTACAAATTCATTTCAAATGAAAGGCTTGAGTCAATAAGTATTCAACCCCTTTGTTATGACAAGGCTAAATAAGTTCAGGAGTAAAAATTTGTTTAACAAGTCACATAATAAGTTGCATGGACTCTTTGCAATAATACTGTATAATAATGTAACATTATTTTTGAATGAGTACCTTATCTCTCTACCCTGTGCGATACATTCACCTATGAGCAGGACCTTAACCTAAAACACAAGGCCTAGTTACAGTTTTGACTTAAATCATCTTGAAAATCTATGGCAAGATTTGAAAATGACGGTCCAACAACCAACTTGACAGAACTTGAAGAATTAAAAAAAGAATAATGGGCAAATATTGTACAATCCAAGAGTGCAAAGCTCTTAGAGACTTATCCAGAAAGACTCACAGCTGTAATCGCTGCCAAAGGTGATTCTAACACAATTGACTCAGGGGTGTGAATACTTACGTAAATTTGATATTTCTGTGTGAAATGTTCAATAGATTAGCAAAAAAAGTCTTAAAATGTTTTCACTTTGTTATTGTGGGGTATTGTGTGTAGATGGTTGAGAGAACACACTGTGGAATACGGGTATGAATACCTTCTGAAGGCACTCTGTTTGAAAGTAAAAGAATTTCATACATTTTAAATTCCCCAAGGTCAAATATCCTCAAGATGTCTTGAACATTGCTTCTAACGTTGCTTTTGCCAATGCTTTTCTATCTGCCTTTTAACAGCCAAATACGAACATGTGATTTGTGCCTTGCTGGGTCTTAGGCTATAAAATAGTTTTATGTTATTCCAGTCCCATTAAGTGTCTGTCAAGGTGACGTCACACTTCTCACCGTCACAATGCATTTAACTAAGAGTGCCAGGTCTCAAAGGAAGTTTTGTCCTGAATATCACAATGGTTTTCGTTACATACGTAATTACATTTTTTCATCCTGCCTCTAAGATGGATATTTTGCATCTCAAAGACGAAATGCTTTTAGAGATTCTAATGAGGACGCGTCTTTGAATATTTTGTGTAGACCTAGACTTGATTTCTTTAATTACTTTATCTTCCCCTTACACCCCTGTAAAAATTCAACTGGAGAGGTGAAAGGAGCCCAATACATATAAAGCTATTATAGTATAATTTTTTGTGAATTCTCAAATAGGTATATTGAATGAATTTCGCAATGAGCTATTCTTCCATCTTAATGTTCATGTTTTTGCAAGGTTTTCTGGTCTCCTGACTGACTGACGCTTCTTTCTGGTAACCATTTCACTGTGTCAAATTGACTATCTACATAATAACCATTGCCATTATCTAGGCAGTATATGGGTTGTATTGCTTTTGGGGGGGTTGGGGATGGGTTGCTTTTGCTAAGTACCTCTATCTCTCTAACTCTCTTTCTCTGTCTATCTGTTGTTTGGATGCGGGTGCTGGATATGGGTCCTCTCTTCTCTCACCTGTAGTTGGGGGGAGACCTGGGAGGAGGTGTTGGGGGAAGTCCAGCAGTAAGTGAGCCCTTCAGTTTCTCCATTTGCCTGCCCCCATCTGCATGTTGCATGCTCTTAGAGGTTCTAGCTGGGGTCAAAACTTAACTGCCACACAGTTCAAAGCTGAACAAGCTATTTTTTTCCCCGCACACTCACGCCTCACCTTTTGACCTTGCTTGCCACTGATGGGGGGAAAAAGATCACGTATTCCAGTGGACGATTGCTCAAATTGCGAAATCATAGGCCGAAATTCTGACTGAAGATATACAAACTAGTTTCGACCTCTGCAAATCAGAGCATTGGAGAATGTATTTCTCGTGTCAGGATTTCAGCTTTAGTGAATGTTCAAAATCACATTTGTCGATTATGGCATTGTCTTTAAAAATAAATCATTAGAAGATGCCACCATTGTTATTTGAAACCCACTCTGAGCACTTGACAACAAAAATGAGTTTGGAACCTGTCTCTTCATCGAAGGTTGCTAGAGAACCTGTCGAGGAGGTACATTCTGGATTCCTAGTTGTGCTGATGTCCTGTATGTCTTTTTTTGTGTGTGCATGTGTGTGTGACTCAGGTGGGACAGAACTTTATCCCCTCGTCAGTTCCCAACACATTCGCCCCATCGCCCACTCCTGCAGTGCTCAGCAGTGGCCTCAACGACCTGTTTGAGCTCTCCACAGGCATGGCCATCACCACAGGAGGCTATGTCACCCCAAAGTCTGTGAGTACCCACAGCTTGATGCTTATGTTGATGTTCAATGCTAATGCTATCCAGAGCTTAATGTTAATGTTAGCACTATGTTGGGATAAAGATTTTCATTGCTGAGTTAGCACACCAGCAAGGGCAGAGAATAAAGCTCATCAGAATGCTAATGCTAACTCATTAGGACCTAGCAAGCAGAGAAATGCATACAGAAAGGGGGATACCTAGTCAGTTGTACAACTGAATGCCTTCAACTGAAATGTGTCTTCCGTATTTAACCCAAACCCCTCTGAATCAGAACCTTGAGCCCTGCCTCAGTCGCTCTTCATGTAGGACAGTGTATAAATATAGTTATGACATTGTTTGGCAGGGGTGGAAGGAGGGGTGTGTTAGGTTCATGTTGGCATCAACAGGCTCCACCCTAGATTCCTGTTCAAAATGGTTCATTTGGATATATCATACAGTTGAGTCATGCGGAAGAGGCTCACAGAGTCCTCGCTGTGTTATGTGCGCTGTTGATTGGTACGTGTAGCAGCAGGACATAGCATCCTGTCCAAGGTATCCATCTTAATTTACAGGTTCCATTCTCCATCTCCCTTTGTGTCTGACTCAATACAATGAGTGGGCTACACAGCACAGACATGTAGTTCAGCACTTGTTGTGCAAATCCTGTATGACTCAGGTTGCCATTTTCAAATGACCGTGTGCTTTCTCTGCTCCCAGGTATTGGTGAAGCAGTTTGCATGTTCATATTTCTTTATTTATTGTCTATCTCTTCCCCTAGATATGGCTGCCTGCAGTGAAAGCTAAAGGGCTAGAGATCTCAGGCACATTCTCCCGCCGACAGGGCCAAATGTACATGGACATGACCTTCACCAACAAGGCCCTGCAGCACATGACCGACTTTGCTATCCAGTTCAACAAGAACAGGTGAGAGAGGGTGCGACTGGTATCAAATCCTATATGCCATCTCTTGCTATTGTGCCCTTAGTCACAGTGCGATCTAGGTTGACACGGTGTCTCAGGGTCTTCGGATAAAGACTCAAGACAATATCTCCTCTGTGGCCTCACTAAAAACTTCTCTCTGCCTTTTGTTCACACGAACCTTGTATTTAGTTGCTCATCACGACTCTCCATTCACTATAATCATGGCCATTCACTAAACACATTGTTCATAGATAATAGGTTAGTTCTCAGAAACTATCCACTTAGTGAAAGGGATATGGCTATTTATTGTCATGCACTTCACAAAAATAGTACAATGAGTGTAAATGTGAGTCTTAGTCCCAGGGCATACATGGAAAGGTATGTACAGTTGAAGCCTGAAGTTTACATACACTTAGGTTGGAGTCATTAAAACTTGTTTTTCAACCACTCCACAAATGTCTTGTTAACAAAATATAGTTTTGGCAAGTCGGTTAGGACATCTACTTTGTGCATGACACAAGTCATTTTTCCAACAATTGTTCACAAACAGAATATTTCACTTATAATTCACTGTATCACAATTCTAGTGGGTCAGAAGTTTACATACACTAAGTTGACTGTGCCTTTAAACAGCTTGGAACATTCCAGAAATGATGTCATGGCTTTAGAAGCTTCTGATAGGTTAATTGACATCATTTGAGTCAATTAGAGGTGTACCTGTGCCTACCTTCAGCCAAGACCTCAGAAAATGTTGTTGTAGACCTCCACAAGTCTTGTTCATCCTTGGGAGCAATTTCCAAACGCCTGAAGGTACCACGTTCATCTGTACAAACAATACTACGCAAGTATAAACACCATGGGACCACGCAGCCGTTTACCGTTCAGGAATGAGACGCGTTCTGTCTCCTAGAGATGAACGTACCTTGGTTCGAAAAGTGCAAATCAATCCCAGAACAACAGCAAAGGACCTTGTGAAGATGCTAGAGGAAACAGTTACAAAAGTATCTATATCCACAGTAAAGCGAGTCCTATATCAACATAACCTCAAAGGCCACTCAGCAAGGAACTTCATCCCAACCATTAAGCACGGGAGTGGCAGCATCATGTTGTGGGGGTGCTTTGCTGCAGAAGGGACTGGTGCACTTCACAAAATAGATTGCTCTTTGAGGAAGGAAAATTATGTGGATATATTGAAGCAACATCTCAAGACATCTGTCAGGAAGTTACAGCTTGGTCACAAATGGGTCTTCCAAATGGACAATGACCCCAAGCATACTTCCAACGTTGTGGAAAAATGGCTTAAGGACAACAAAGTCAAGGTATTGGAGTGGCCATCACAAAGCCCTGACCGCCATCCTATAGAAAATTTGTGGGCAGAACTGAAAAAGTGTGTGCGAGCAAGGAGTCCTACAAACCTGACTCAGTTACACCAGCTCTGTCAGGAGGAATGGGCCAGAATTCACCAAACTTATTGTGGGAAGCTTGTGGAAGGCTACCCAATACGTTTGACCCAAGTTAAAAAAATTAAAAGCAATGCTACCAAATACTAATTGAGTGTATGTAAACTTCTGACCCACTGGGAATGTGATGAAAGAAATAAAAGCTCAAATAAATCATTCTCTCTACTATTATTCTGACATTTCACATTCTTAAAATAAAGTGGTGACCTGAGTTTAAATGTATTTGGCTAAGGTGTATGTGAACTTCCCACTTCAATTGTATATTATGTGCACTCGGCTCCTTATGTTGGTACAGTATGGGAGCATACTGTATGATAACTAAACACGACCACTACTCTGGAATACAAGGAATTGTGAAGAGCAGACCTATACACTGTATATACAAAAGTATGTGGACACTCCTTTAAATTAGTCGATTCAGCTATTTCAGCCACACCCATTGTTGACCGGGCCATGCAATCTCCATAGACAAACATTGGCAGTAGAATGGCCTTACTGAAGAGCTCAAACATTCAACGTGGCACCGTCATAGAATGCTACCATTCCAACAAGTCAGTTCGTCAAATTTCTGCGGTCAAGTGCAAGTGCTGTTATTGTGAAATCGAAAACTGAAAGTTGGTAGGCCACACAAGCTCACAGAATGGGACCGCTGAAGCACTTAGCAAGTTGTAAATCGTCTGTCCTCTGTTGCAACACTCACTACCGAGTTTCAAACTTCCTCTGGAAGCAACATCAGCACAAGGAACTGTTAGTCGGGAGCAAGATGAAATGGGTTTCCATGGCCGAGCAGCCATGTATCACAATGCCAAGCGTTTGCTGGAGTTGTGTGTAAAGCTCGCCGCCTTTGGACTCTAGAGCAGTGGAAACGCGTTCTCTGGAGTGATGAATCACGCTTCACCATCTGGCAGTCCCATGGATGAATCTGGGTTTTGCTGATGCCAAGAGAATGCTACCTGCCCCAATGCATAGTGCCAACGGTAAAGTTTGGTGGAGGAGGAATAATGGTCTGGGGCTGTTTATCATGGTTTGGGCTAGGCCCCTTAGTTCCAGTGAAGGGAAATCTTAATTTTACTGCAAACAATGACATTCTAGACCACATATGTCAGAGTCAAGGCCCGCGGGCCACATCCGGCCCGCGAGAAGGTTTTTTACGGCCCCTGGGATGATCTTGATTTATTATTAGAACCGGCCCGCAGACCGCAGCAAGCCGGCAGCCCGCAGATCTTTTACACGCACCAATACTACATTTCCCACAATGCAACGGTGACGCACCGAGCAGTAGGCTGCTTCATTTCAATATTTATTGGCACAGCAGTTGTCAGCATCACAGTAAAATTAACTTTCAGATACCCATCAAAAATGGCAAAACGGAAGGTGGACACTGAGAACCGGGGGTTTCAAACAAGGTGGGAGTCGGAGTATTTGTTCACGGAGGTAGCTGGAAAACCTGTGTGTCTTCTGTGTGGAGAAAGTGTGGCGGTACTGAAAGAGTATAATCTGAGACGACATTATGAAACGAAACACGCGGACAAAAACAAGAATATGGACATGGAACAAAGGCTACAAAAGGCAGAGGAATTAAAACGAGGCCTCAAATCTCGACAAAAAAAGCCAAATCACAAGGCCAGGCTGCTGTCAAGGCCAGTTTTATTTTGGCAGAAGAGATCGCTAAATCAGCCCGGCCATTTACGGAGGGGGATTTCATCAAAAACTGCATGATTAAAGTTTGACGAAGTTTGCCCAGAAAAAAGGCAACTCTTTTTAAATGTGAGTCTGAGCAGAAACACCATTGCCGAGAGAGTAGACCAGTTGTCCATCAATCTAAAAGAGCAGCTTGTGAAAAAGGGAAAAGATTTCATTGCATATTCCTTGGCTGTGGATGAGAGCACCGACATTTCTGACATTGCCCAGTTGTCAATTTTCATCCGCGGCGTGGACTCCAGCCTAAGCGTGACAGAGGAGTTTTTGGCTTTACGTCCTATGCATGGCACAACTACGGGGCATGATTTGTATGAAGAGGTGTCAAGATGTGTAAATGAGATGGAGCTGCCTTGGGAAAAACTCGTGGGTTTGACAACCGACGGAGCACCTGCGATGTGTGGACACAGGAGCGGACTGGTGGCAAAGATACGGGAAAAGATGCAAGAGGAAAACGCGACAGGTGAGCTGACAGCTTATCATTGTATCATACACCAGGAAGCGTTGTGCGGTAAAGCCTTGAAAATGGAGCATGTAATGAGCATCATCACGCGCACAGTTAACTTTATCAGAGCCAAAGGTTTGAATCACCGCCAGTTCAAGGCATTTCTGACGGAGTTAGAAACGGAGCATGGTGATTTGCCTTATCACACAGAGGTGCGATGGCTAAGCCAGGGAAAGGTGCTTCAAAGATGTTTCGAGCTTCGTGAGGAGATTTGTCTGTTCTTGGACAGCAAAGGGAAAGACACAACACAACTCCGAGACGAAATGTTTCTGTGTGAAATGGCTTTTCTGTGTGACATTACGAGTCATCTGAATGCAATGAACTTGCAGCTGCAGGGTCGGGATCGTGTCATCTCTGATATGTACAGTACAGTGAAGGCATTTAAAACCAAACTGACTCTGTGGGAGACGCAGATGCGGAAAGAAAATTTGAGCCACTTTCCCAGCTGCCAGACCATGAAAGAGAAGCTCTCTACCAGTGCGTTCCCGAGCGCACAGTTGGCTGATAAAATAGGTATGCTTGCCGCTGACTTTCGACGCCGATTTGCTGACTTTGAAGCACAAAAAAGCAGGTTGGAACTGCTCGGTAACCCATTTGCTGTTGACGTGGAAAGCTCACCACCAAACCTCCAAATGGAGTTGATTGACCTCCAATGCAATGATGCACTGAGGGCAAAATATGCGGCAGTGGGTGCTGCGGAGTTCGCCCGTTTCCTCCCCGACACAATGCCCCAGCTGCGCATCCAGGCTGATCAAACGTTGTCTATGTTTGGCAGCACATACCTGTGTGAACAACTGTTTTCTTTGATGAACTTGAACAAAACATCACACAGAAGTTGACTTACTGCTGAACACTCAATTCTGAGGATTTCCTCAGCTCAGAGCCTTACACCGAACATTGATGAACTTGTGGAAAAGATGGGACACCACCAAGTATCACCCTCAACCTCAAACAAGTGAACATTACTGTGCAATCACATATTTAGAGTTTTTACTCAGTTCAAGTTTAAAAGTTAAAGTTTAATATTTGTTTTCACTGCATGTTACTTCTCCTTAAACAAAGTGTTGTTTTTGATTAATAGATTTTTGCACTTTATTTTATTGTATTTCAATCCAATTATATTTTAAAAATATTTCAGTTGAGTGGATGATAGAAAATTGCTATTATTGTTTTTTTCTTTGAAGTAAATTTAGCCCACTTTTGCTAAAATAGAAAATATAGGCTACTGATGGTGCCTTGAATACCGGTTTCTTTCATTTAATGTTCATGTTATGGGGATTTTTATATAAAGGAAATTTGTCTTTTGTGTCTGTTGAAAATTAAAGATTACTGACAGAGCCATAAGAAAATATTGCTTTATTTATCTGATCATATTGGAATATATTTGTTAGGTTTTCAGTAGGTTCAATTAGGTTCACTAGACTATATGCGTCATTTAAAAAAATTTCAATGAACATTCGAACAGTCCGGCCCTCGGCTTGTAGCTAAATTTTTTATTTGGCCCTCCGTCCATTTGACTTTGACACCCCTGTTCTAGACCATTCTGTGCTTCCAACTTTGTGGCAACCGTTTGGGGAAGGCCCTTTCCAGTTTCAACATGGCAATACTCTTGTGCACAAAGTGAGGTCCATACAGAAATGGTTTGTTAAGATCGGTGTGGAGGAACTTGACTGGCCTGCACAGTGCCCTGACCTCAACCCTATTTTGGCTGAAAGGAATCAAGTCCTTGCAGCATTATTATAACATCTTGTGGAAAGCATTCCCAGAAGAGTGGAGGCTGTTATAGCAGCAAACTCCATATACCAGCTCCATATTAATGCCCATGATTTTGGAATGAGATGTTCGACGAGCAGGTGTCTATACTTTTTCTCATGTAGTGTATTTAGCTCCAGTCACCTGAAGCACTTAAGACCCTGTTATGCAATTTATGTTGTCTAGTTTCGGAGTGATCCCCACCACCCCTCTGCCCATCCACACTCCACTGATGCCCAGCCAGAGTATTGAAGTTTCCCTGCCTCTCAACACCATTGGGCCAGTCATGAAGATGGACCCACTGAACAACCTACAGGTAAACTCCTACATGTATTTTCTGGTTATGTAAAGCATGCTCGGCAAGAGCAGCCTACCCCTCAGGGATTTTTCTGCCATTTTTGATCCTTGGACGGGCTGCCAAAACATTTTTTAAACAGTGTACATTTATTTTTTTTTAAATGTGGGATTGGAAAAACGCTTTCAGTGTCAACTTAAACCAGATGTAAAGTAAATAGAAAAGATAATGGGCCTACAGTGCCTTCAGAAAGTATTCATACCCTTTGACTTATTCCACATTTTGTTGTGTTACAGCCTGAATTCAAAATGGATTACATTTTTTTTCACCCATCTACACACAATACCCCATAATGACAAAGTGAAAACATGTTTCTAGATTTTTTAGCAAATGTATTTATATAAGGATTTACACCCGAGTCAATACTTTGTAGAAGTGCCCTTGGCAGCGATACCAGCTGTGAGTCTTTCTGTGTAAGTCTCTAAGAGATTTCCACACCTGGATTGTGCAACATTTGCCTATTATTCTTTTCAAAATGCTTCAAGCTCTGTCAATTTGTTTGTTGATAATTGCTAGACAACCATTTTCAATTATTTCCAAATATTTTAAAGTAGATTAAAGTTAACTGAAACTCAGGAACATTCACTGTTTTCTTGGTAACTCCAGTGTTTTAGGTTATTGTCCTGTTGAAAGGTGAATTCATCTCCCAGTGTCTGGTGGAAAGCAGACTGAACCAAATTTTCCTCTAGGATTTTGCCTGTGCTTAGCTCTATTCCATACATTTTTTTTATCCTGAAAAACTCCTTAACAATTACAGCCCTTAACGATTACAAGCATACCCAAAACATGATGCAGCTACCACTATGCCTGAAAATATAGAGAGTGGTACTACATAATGTGTTGTGTTGGATTTGCCCCAAAAAAAACACTTTGTACTCAGGACAAAAAGTGAATTACTTTGCCACATTTTCTTGCAATATTATATTAGTGCCTTGTTGCATGCAGGATGCATGTTTTTAAATATTATTTTCCTGTTTCCTTATTTCCTTATATAGCTGACTGAGTGAGGTCTTAGTGCCAGCATCTGTTTGTGGTGGTAAATAAACAGCCACGAAAAGTATAGCTGAGAACTCTCTAGGCAAGTAGTGTGGCCTGCAATTTATCACAATATACTCTACTTCAGGCAAGCAAAATCTAGAGACTTCAATAGATTTTGTGCACCAGCTGTTGTTTACAAATATGCACAGACCACCGCCCCTCGTCTTACCTGAGTGTGCTATTCTATCCTGCCGGTCCAGCGTCTATCCCGCTAGCTGAATATCCATGTCGTCATTCAGCCACGATTCCGTGAAACATAGGACATTACAGTTTTTTATGTCCCGTTGGTAGGATATTCGTGATCGTATCTCGTCTAATTTATTGTCCAATGATTGCACGTTGGCGAGTAATATTGACCATAACGGCAGATTTTCTACTCGCCAACTTCGGATCCTGGCGGCTCTTCCTCCTCTGAACCTGCGTCACTTCCTCTTGCGAATAACTGGGATGTTGGCCCTGCCGGGCGTTTGGAGAATATCATGTGAGTCTTGCTTGTTGTTGAAAAAATCTTTGTCTAATCCGAGGTGAGTGATCGCTGTCCTGATATCCAGAAGCCCTTTTGTGCTGTAAGATACGGTTGCAGAAACATTATGTACAAAATAAGTTACAATTGCAGCGAAAAACCACCACATAATAGCACAATTGGTTGGGCGCCCGTAAAACTACTGCCATTTCTTCCGACGCCTTCCGGGCCCGATTTCCCGATAACGATGGAGTTTAGGCTTATGAGTGTTTTTAATGATGCATCTTTCCTACCACGTTACTAACGAAGGTTCTGGGAAACACCTTGGCTTCTAAAGATAGATCGTAGAAAGGTTCTAATGATGATCTTAACGCTACGAAGGTTTTGGGAAACGAGGCCCATCATCTTCGGTCTTTCTCTTGTATTTTAATGTTCCTGTTGACTCTGTAATCAAAGCCTGCCAGGTTAAGCACCCTACTTTTTGCCTGAAGCTTGTTTAAAGAAGAAACTCCAGCAACGCCAGTGTGCCTGATTTTTATTTTCTTTCCAACTATACGTACCAGTCAAGTTTGGACACACCTACTCATTTTAGGGTTTTTCTTTATTTTACTATTTTCTACATTGTAGAATAGTAGTGAAGACATCAAAACTATGACATCACACACATGGAATCATGCAGTAACCAAAAAAGGGTTAAACAAATCAAAATATATTTTATATTTGAGATTCTTCAAAGTAGCCACCCTTTGTCTTGATGGCAGGTTTGGATACTCTTGGCATTCTCAACCAGCTTCATGAGGTAGTTGCCTGGAATACATGTAATTTAACAGGTGTGTTTTGTTAAAAGTTAATTTCTTTCCTTTGTGAGTTTGAGCCAATCAGTTGTGTTGTGACAAGGTAGGGGTGGTATACAGAAGATATCCCTTTTTGGTAAAATACCAATTCCATATTATGGCAAGAACAGCTCAAATAAGCAAAGGGAAACACAGTCCATCATTACTTTAAGTCATGAAGGTCAGTCAATTCGGAAAATTTCAACTGAAAGTTTCTTCAAGTGCAAAAACCATAAATCATTATGATGAAACTGGCTCTTGAGGACCGCGAGAGGAAAGGAAGACCCAGAGTTACTTCTGCTGCAGAGGATAAGTTCACTAGAGTTACCAGCCTCAGAAATTGCTACCCAAATAAATGCTTCACAGAGTTCAAGTAACAGACACATCTCAACATCAACTGTTCAGAGAAGACTGCGTGAATCAGGTCTTCATGTTCGAATTGCTGCGAAGAAACCACTACTAAAGGACACCAATAAAAATAAGAAACACGAGCAATGGACATTAGTCCGGTGGAAATCTGTCCTTTGGTCTGATGAGTCACATGTGTGGTTCCCACCATGAAAAATAGAGGAGGTGTGATGGTGTGGGTCTGCTTCTTTGGTGACACTGTCTGTGATTTATTTAGAATTCAAGGTACACCTAACCAGCATGGCTACCACAGCATTCTGCAGTGATATGCCATACCATCTGGTTTGCGCTTAGTGGGACTATCATTTGTTTTTCAACAGGACAACGACCCAACACACCTCCAGGCTGTGTAAGGGCTATTTGGCCAAGAAGGAGAATGATGGAGTGCTGCATCAGATGACCTGGCCTCTACAATCACCCGATGTCAACCCAATTGAGATGGTTTGGGATGAGTTGGACCGCAGAGTGAAGGAAAAGCAGCCAACAAGTGCTCAGCATATATGGGAACTCCGTCAAGACTGTTGGAAAAGCATTGCAGGTAAAGCAGGTTGAGAGAATGCCAAGAGTGTGCAAAGCTGTCAAGGCATATGGTGGCTACTTTGAAGAATCTAAAATATATTTTGATTTGTTTAACACTTTTTTGGTTACTACATGATTCCATATGTGTCTCTTTTATTTATAGTTTTGATATCTTCACTATTATTCTACAATGTAGAAAATGGTACAAATAAAGAGTCTTAAATGAGTGGTACTGTAGATTTTTTCCTCCTGGAACAACGTATAGTGTGCAAACTCCTCTTTCAAGCCCGATATCTATTACAATGGAAAACCAAAAAAACAAGCTATATGTATTTTATAATAAAAGTTCATTTCAAACTTCAAAATATCCTCAAATGTATGGCATTTGTTTATATGCTTTTGATCCTGTCTTTTTTACAGCCTCGTTGAAGCATATGTAAAACTAGGTATTAAGTCCCCAGAGAAAGCAGGATTCTAAATGCTGTTTATCAAACTATAATCTACAGAATTTGGTGCTTCTGTCTTGCGTCTGAGAGATGAGCTGGAGGGTTCAGTCTTCAGCCCACACACATGGCCGTCAAGCTGAGGACAGTAAAGCCTGTTAGTAGTTTGAGCCCACAGTGTTGGCTCTAATGTGCTCCACCACCACAGGACAGCCACCAACTGGACAATGGACTCCAGCTTTCAGTGCCCCCGCACAAACTTTCATTTCATAAGCTCACATTTTTATGGAGGTAAGGCAATTCACTGGAATAGCTTTCTGTAAATCCAGACTCAGAAATTGAATACATAGCCCTTTTTTAAAGCTCTGTAAATTCTTTGATAATATGCATAAGAGCACGAAGGCCTATATAAGGGCAATATATAACAGCTACTCAGCTATCCTGGGAAGCAGCCCATCCATCAGCACACTTTACTAGTTCCAGTCATCTCATTTTCACTGTTCAGTGGCTGTGAGAGATGGCACTGGAAACCATTCAGCCAAAATAACACTACTTTACAGGGCTCTCCAGCTGAGACAGCTACTTTATTTGTTCCTATATCCCAGGCTAGCCTCCATCCTATAATGAATCCTCCTTTTCTGTTCTTGCCTTCCCGGCATGGGTAGTGTGTGTGTGTGTGTGTGTGTGTGTGTGTGTGTGTGTGTGTGTGTGTGTGTGTGTGTGTGTGTGTGTGTGTGTGTGTGTGTGTGTGTGTGTGTGTGTGTGTGTGTGTGTGGAAAATATGTCTCTGTGGAAAATATGTCTCTCTGGAAAATATGTCTCTGTGGAAAATATGTCTCTCTGGAAAATATGTCTCTCTGGAAAATATGTCTCTCTGAAGGCCCGGTGGTAAGCAGACCACCTTTAGGGTGTTTGGGCTCACCACACCACAGCTTTTCATCTGGGTTGGATCCACATACTGCTGAAATGAACACTGCTCATATAGTATCTACTTACTCATAAATGCAGAATGACATTCAATAGTGAATATTCAACCGCTTGGTCCTTTTTTTCAGAAGACTTGCTCATGGGGCTCCCGAGTGGCGCAGCATCTCAGTGCTAGATGCGTCACTACAGACCCTGGTTCGCTTCCAGGCTGTATCACAACCGGCCGTGATTGGGAGTCCCGTAAGGCGGTGCAAAATTGGCACAGCGTCGTCCGGGTTAGGGTTTGGCCGGGAGGCCGTCATTGGAAATAAGAATTTGTTCTTAACTAACTTGCCTAGTTAAGTTTAAAAAATGTTTGGCGCCTGTAGTGACACATTTTGCCAATCACACTTGTCCTTATGCCATTCTACAAGAAAACAGCAGATTGAGTAATTGATAATAATGACTATAAATATCTACCAATCCCACCATTCAGCAGCTTCTATTCCTAGTTGCTGGAAGGGACACTAATGACCCTGATTCACCTCAGTGTTCATTCTAATAATTACCTCAGAGTCCCTAAGTTGTAATGAAGACTTCTAAGTACTAACAAAGATAATAGTTATTGTCAGCTTTGGTACTTAATCACAACACAGCCTAGGGATATTTACCATGTGATTCCGACACCTCCCACACTCCCCATTGTGATGCGTCTTGTGTTTTGATATACTTTATTAGTATGTCTGACTCTGATCATGTGACACTAAACAAATCAAAAGGCCTCTAATGAGCTTGGGTGTTTTATCATGGGGATTTTTTGAAGCCCAGACAGGACATCAGTTTGGTTCAGATGTGTAGGTGGAGATGATTGTCCTTTTGTGGATTAATTTGATTTTCTGTCGGAGCTCTAATTCCATGTTGTGTCACGATGCGAGTTGCATTGTGAGCTAATGGGGGAAGTTTTTCCACGGAATCGACAACGCCGTCATACTAGATGAGGTTTGTGTGTTTTGGATTTATGTCTCTCTCTCTTTGTGTGTGTGTCCTCTGTGCTTAGCAATGCGCAACTTTCACACACGGTTCCTGTCAAGTACAGGTGAGGCCGGCCAGGGTCTGGTCTTCTGATAATGTCTATTCGTGAACAGAGTAAGGACTGCCTGCCGGAGGGTCACTCCATGAAGCCAGAAATATGAATCAAGTTCAGAGAGAGCTCAGAGTGCCCATGAGGGCTGTATACTGCATTAGTGCAGAGTCCAACAGACCACACACTCAGCTTAAGCCCTCGCCACCCACACTCACAAATAGACACCTCTCTAGTCTCCCAGTCTCACTTCTGTCTAGCCATGACAGACACTGCATGGACATTTCAAGAGCACTTTTTCTTATTTGGAGCAATTCTATATTTACAGTTGTCTGCCTCATCTTTCTCATGCTCTTAAGTGCTCAGAAGTGTTTGAGGGCTTATTGGAATTCTATATGTCCAAATCAGCCACCTCTAGTGCATGGCACTAAGGCACTGACTGATGTCATATTAATTTTGTGTTGCCTTTTGTCCACAGGTGGCTGTGAAGAACAACATTGATGTTTTCTACTTCAGCGGGCTTATCCCACTCAACATTTTCTTTGTGGAGGACGGTAAAATGGGTACGTGTGTCTGGAAGCAACACTCTCAAACACTCAATATCCAGCTCATTACCATAGCAGTAGAGCCATTATCACCAAAGAGTTTGAGGAGTTTATTTTATACCAACACAAGGACCTTTTGTAGCTCCCCGCTCAGTTCAGGTGTCACTCTTGTTTCACCCCCATCTTCATCTGCCTCAGAGCGACAGGTGTTCCTGGCAACCTGGAAAGACATCCCCAATGAGAACGAGCTGCAGTACCAGATCAAGGAGTGCCACTTAAACGCAGGTAGGCTTCTTTACCTCTGTGGATGAAAGCTATATGTACCTTTGAACACTAACTTAAGTTTTATGCACCATGATATGTACTCTAAGGGCTGTCACTATTTTTATCTGTGGGGTTTTCCTCCCACTGCTCAATGGTATGAAAACACTAATACAGATCTAGAATGAAAATGTACACTGTGTTTGTGTTGGAGAGGGTCATCTTTCACCCTCCTAACCCTGACTGTACTGAAACCCAGCCTATCGAGAAACACAAGGCTTTCAAGCAGTACGGCTCAAATGTCCATCATCGGAGCTGTTCACGCTATGCTTTAAAAATGTAACCTTGCGTGATTCAGTCTTAAAGCGTGAGGACATGAGTTGATCCACAATGCTGCTAATATTTGTGGATGACATACACACCACATAGTCATCTACAGTAATCAGGCACAAACACAAATGATAAAAAGGCAATTGAGTCTCATCAACAATCTAGCTTCCTGTTTTCTTTTTTTTATGTCAAAGGACATTTGTTAGGTGATGTTGAAATTGCAGCTTAGTGTGGTTTTGAACACTCCATTGTGTTTAAGTTACCAAGAGTACAATGGGATAAGATCTTTTGTCCTTTTTTAACTGATTCGAGCACAAGTGAAGGACAGTGTCGAGTTGGTGTTGTTTCCTCTCGATTGAGTTCTGGTGATTCAGTGGAAGGAGATGTAATTTGATGAAGAGAAAGCATGCAGAGAAGGAGGAAATGCACGAAGAGCGCGCTCTATGCATCTGCCTAGCTGTCAAAAGTTCAACTTATTTCAACTTTTGACGCAAGTAAAATGGACAAATGACATCCATTAACCTATGAGGCCAATAGAAAAACCTTTTGCTCATGATATGCTCAGTCAGTTTTTGGAAGATATGACATCTCTGGGTGTGCTTGTGTTCGGTGACTTGTTGGTGTTTTTGTCATCCTAAAATATTATTTGGTAATATATCAGGCCTATTGTCCTCACGGAGCTCATGTCTGAATCACACTTACTACTACTATCCTCTCCTTTCACAGATCTAACACGTTGAGCCAATTACAGGGCAGATAAAGGGCCGTCCTTGTTTTGGGAAAGTTATATTGGAGGGAAGTAGCTTTAGTTATTGTTTAGTCTATATACAGGGTTTTATTTACCAACCTGGACAGGTGGTACTGCAGGTGACTTTTTGAAACCATCAAACCACAAAGTCATCAAATCCCAGTGGGTCAGACGTTTACATACACTTAATTAGTATTTGGTAGAATTGCTTTTTTTGTTTAACTTGGGTAAAATGTGTTGGGTAGCCATCAACAAGCTTCCCACAATAAGTTGGGTGAGTTTTGGCCCATTCCTCCTGACAGAGTTGGTGTAACTGAGTCAGGTTTGTAGGCCTCTCTTGCTCTCACACACTTTTTCAGTTCTGCCCACACATTTTCTATGGGATTGATGTCAGGGCGTTGTGCCACGCCAATAGCTTGACTTTGTTGTCCTTAAGACATTTTGCCACAACTTTGGAAGTATGCTTGGGGTCATTGTCCATTTGGAAGACCCATTTGTTTCATCAGATCAGAGGACACAAAAAGTACGATCTTTGTCCCCATGTGCAGTTGCAAACCGTAGTCAGGCTTTTTTATGGTGGTTTTGGAGCAGTGACTTCTTCCTAGCTGAGCGGCCTTTCAGGTTATGACGATATAGGACTCGTTTTACTGTGGCTATAGATACTTTTGTACCTGTTTCCTCCAGTCCCTTGCTGCTGTTCTGGGATTGATTTGCACTTTTTGCACAAGTACATTAATCTCTAGGAGACAGAACGCGTCTCCTTCCTGAGCGGTATGACAGCTGCGTGGTCCCATGGTGTATATACTTGCGTACTATTGTTTGTACAGATTAATGTGGTACCTTCAGGCATTTGGAAATTGCTCCCGGAGGATGAACCAGACTTGTGGAGGTCTACAATTATTTTTGAGGTCTTGGCTGATTTCTTTTGATTTTTCCATGATGTCAAGCAAAGAGGCACTGAGTTTGAAGGTCGGCCTTGAAATACATCCACAGGTACCCCTCCAATTGACTCAAATGATGTCAATTAGCCTATCAGAAGCTTCTAAAGTCATGACATCATTCTCTGGAATCTTCCAATCTGTTTAAAGGCACAATCAACTTAGTGCATGTAAACATCTGACCCACTGGAATTGTGATACAGTGAAATAAATAAAAATGTGTGTTTTTTTGTTTTATTTTTATTTAACCAGGTAGGCCAGTTGAGAACAAGTTTACAACTGCGACCTGGCCAAGATAAAGCAAAGAAAGCAGTGTGACATAAAACAGAGTTACACATGGATAAACAAAAGTACAGTCAATAACACTATAGAAAAGTCTATTTACAGTGTGTGCAAATGGAGTAAGGAGGTAAGGCAATAAATATGCCATAGTAGCGAAGTAATTACAGTTTAGCAAATTAACACTGGAGTGATAGATGTGAAATAAAATAAATAAATAATCTGTCTGTAAACATTTGTTGGAAAATTACTGCCATGCACAAAATAGAAGTCCTAACCAACTTTTCAAACCTATAGTTTGTGAACAAAAAAATGTGTGGAGTGGTTGAAAAACAAGTTTTAATGACTCCAAGGTGTATGTAAACTTCTGACTTCAACTGTACCTACTCATTCAAAGGTTTTTCTTTATTTTCACTATTTTCTAAATTGTAAAATAATAGTGATGACATTTAAAAATATGAAATAACTCATATGGAATCATAGTAACCAAAAAACTGTTAAACAAATCTAAATAAATTGTAGATTCTTCAAACTAGCCACCCTTTGCCTTGATGACAGCGCTGCACACTCTTGGGCTTCTCTCAACCAGCTTCTGCATTTCCAACAGTCTTGAAGGAGTTCCTACATATGCTGATCACATATGTTGGCTGCTTTTCCTTCACTCTGCAGTCCTACTTATCGCAAAACCATCTCAATTGGGTTGAGGTTGGGTGATTGTGGAGACCAGGTCATCTGACGCAGCACTCCATCACTCTTCTTGGTCAAATAGCCCTTACACAGCCTGGAGGTGTGTTTGGGTCATTGTCCTGTTGAAAAACAAATTATAGTCCCACTAAGCGCAAACCAGATGGGATGGCCTATCGCTGCAGAATGCTGTAATAACTATGCTGGTTAAGTGTGCCTTGAATTCTATATAAATCACAGACAGTGTCACCAAAAACGCACCATCACACCACCTCCTCCATGCTTCACGGTGGGAACCACACATGCAGAGAACCCGTTCACCTACTCTGCGTCTCACAAAGACACGGTGGTTGGAACCAAACATCTCAAATCTGGACTCAATCGACCAAAGAACAGATTTCCACTGATCTAATGTCCATTGCTCTTGTTTCTTGGCCCGAGCAAGTCTCTTATTATTGGTATCCTTTAGTAGTGGTTTCTTTGCAGCAATTCTACCATGAAGGGCTGATTTACGCAGTCTCCTCTGAACAGTTGATGTTGAAATGTGTCTTTCTTGAACTCGGTGAAGCATTTATTTGGGCTGCAATCTGAGGTGCAGTAAACTCTAATGAACTTATCCTCTGGAACAGAGTTCATTCTGGGTCTTCCTTTCCTGTGGCTGCCTCATGAGAGCCAGTTTGATCATAGTGCTTGATGGGTTTTGCGACTGCACTTGAAGAAACTTTCAAAGATCTTGAAGTAATGATGGACTGTTGTTTCTCTTTGCTTATTTGAGCTGTTCTTGCCATAATATGGACTTGGTCTTTTTCCAAATAGGGCTATCTGATCGGCTCAAACGCATTAAGAAGGAAATAAATTCCACAAATTAACTTTTTAAGAAGGAACACCTGTTAATTGAAATGCATTCCAGATGACTACCTCATGAAGCTGGTTGAGAGAATGCCAAGAGTGCAAAGCTGTTTTCAAGGCAAATGGTGGCTATTTTGAAGAATCTTAAATATTATTTGATTTGTTTAACACTTTTTTGCTTACTACATGATTCCATATGTGTGATTTTATAGTTTCGATGTCTTCACTATTATTCTACAATGTAGAAAATAGTATAAAATAAAATAAAACACCCCTGAATGAGTAGGTGTCCAAACCTTTAACTGGTACTCTATATATAGTGAGGGGAAAAAAGGATTTAATTCCTTGCTGATTTTGTACATTTGCCCACTGACAAAGAAATTATCCGTCTAATTTTAATTGTATGTTTATTCGAAAAAAATCCAGAAAAACACATGTCAAGAATGTTATAAATTGATTTGCATTTTAATGATGGAAATACATATTTGACCCCTCTGCAAAACATGACTTAGTACTTGGTGGCAAAACCCTTGTTGGCAATCAGAGGTCAGACGTTTCTTGTAGTTGGCCACCAGGTTTGCACACATCTCAGGAGGGATTTGGTCCCACTCCTCTTTGCATATCTTCTCCAAGTCATTAAGGTTTTGAGGCTGACGTTTGGCAACTCGAACATTCAGCTCCCTCTAAAGATTTTCTATGGGATTAGAGTCTGGAGACTGGCTAGGCCACTCCAGGACCTTAATGTGCTTCTTTTGAGCCACTTCTTTGTTGCCTTGGCCGTGTGTTTTGGGTCATTCTCATGCTGGAATACCCATCCACAAACCATTTTCAATGCCCTGGCTGAGGGAAGGAGGTTCTTACCCAAGATTTGACGGTACATGGCCCCGTCCATCGTCCCTTTGATGCGGTGAAGTTGTCCTGTCCCCTAAGCAGAAAAACACCCCCAAAGCATAATGTTTCCACCTCCATGTTTGACGGTGGGGATGGTGTTCTTGGTCGTAGGCACCATTCCCCCTCCTCCAAACATGGCGAGTTGAGTTGATGCCAAAGAGCTCCATTTTGGTCTCATCTGACCACAACACTTTCACCCAGTTGTCCTCTGAATCAATCAGATGTTCATTGGCAAACTTCAGACGGGCATGTTTATGTGCTTTCTTGAGCAGGGGGACCTTGCGGGCGCTGCAGGATTTCAGTCCTTCACGGCGTAGTGTGTTACCAATTGTTTTCTTGGTGACTATGATCCCAGCTGTCTTGAGATCATTGACAAGATCCTCCCGTGTAGTTCTGGGCTGATTCCTCACCGTTCTCATGATCATTGCAACTCCACGAGGTGAGATCTTGCATGGAGCCCCAGGCCGAGGGAGATTGACAGTTCTTTTGTGTTTTTCCATTTGCGAATAATCGCACAAACTGTTATCACCTCACCAAGCTGCTTGGCAATGGTGTTGTAGCCCATTCCAGCCTAGTGTAGGTCTACAATCTTGTCCCTGACATATTCGAAGAGATCTTTGGTTATGGCCATGGTGGAGAGCTTGGAATCTGATTGATTGATTGCTTCTGTGGACAGGTGTCTTTTATACAGGTAACAAGCTGAGATTAGGAGCACTACCTTTAAGAGTGTGCTCCTAATGTCAGCTCGTTACCTGTATAAAATATACCTGGGAGCCAGAAATCTTTCTGATTGAGAGAGGGTCAAATACTTATTTCCCTCATTAAAATGCAAATCAATTTATAACATTTTTGACATGCGTCTTTCTGTATTTTTTTGTTGTTATTCTGTCTCTCACTGTTCAAATAAACCTACCATTAAAATTATAGACTGATCATTTCTTTGTCAGTGGGCAAATGTACAAAATCAGCAGGAGATCAAATACTTTTTTCCCTCACTGTATATCTCTGGTTAAAGATTGACGTTTGACGTCTGTTCATGTACTCAATTACTCATGCCCATCCCTACGAAGCTCGCGGCCAAACTCCCACACTGTTTTGGGCTCTAGCAGCGCGAAGCAGATAATGCGTGGGAGTGAAGACTTGCATCTCGCACATCGCAATATCTGTAGTGCTGCTCAAGGCAACATAATTTCGCCGAGTCTACTTTTAATTGAAAATTATGACATTGTTGATTTTAGATGCTTTTTTCATTTATTAGACTATTTTCCTCTGTTCAGTGTCTGTTATTTTGTCCATCTTAATCTTTTCTTTTTATTGGCCAGTCTGAGATTTGTCTTTTTCTTTGCAACTCTGCCTAGAAGACCAGCATCCCGGAGTCGCCTATTCATTGTTAATGTTGAGACTGGTGTTTTGTGGGTACTATTTAATGAAGCTGCCAGTTGAGGACTTGAGGCGTCTGTTTCTCAAACTAGAGACACTAATGTACTTGTCCTCTTGCTCAGTTGTGCACCAGGGCCTCTCTCACTCCTCTTTCTTTTCAGGTTAGGGCCAGTTTGTGCTGTTATGTGAAGGGAGTAGTACACAGCGTTGTATGAGATCTTCAGTTTCTTAGCAATTTCACACATGGAATAGCCTTCATTTTTCAGAACAAGAATAGACTGATGAGTTTCAGAAGAAAGTTCTTTGTTTCTGGCCATTTTGAGCCTGTAATTGAACCCACAAATGCTGATGCTCCAGATAGTCAACTAGTCGAAAGAAGACTAGTTTTATTGCTTCTTTAATCAGCACTACTGTTTTCAGCTGTGCTAACATATTTGCAGGAGGGTTTTCTAATGATCAATTAGCCTTTTCAAATTAGAAACTTGAATAACTAACACAACGTGCCATTGGAACGCAGGAGTGATGGTTGCTGATAATGGTTCTCTGTACGCCTATATAGATATTCCATTAAAAATCAGCAGTTTCCAGCTACAATAGTCATTTACAACATTGACAACGTCTACACTGTATTTCTGATCAATTTGATGTTATTTTAATGGACAAAAAAATAAGCTTTTCTTTAAAAAACGAGGACATTTCTAAGTGACCTCAAACTTTTGAACGGTAGTGTACATTTTTGGAAGATGATATCTCTGGAAGATGATTATGAAAATGTATTTTATTTTGCTGCCTACATTTTTCCTCAGTCAAATATGGAGTCTTATGTTACCACCTCTGTTTTTAGATGCTTTCTTTGTAGCGTGACAAACAATTCTCCAGTAGCCTAATTTAAAACAAGGCTCTTTCCACAGCCACAGCAGACCCATGAGTCATGCAAGTGAGAATAATAGCATAGCAAATACAAAATGTTTGCCACCAAGTAGGCAACATACTAGCTAGCTAATTAAGGTAATCTTTCAACACATTAAATGGTCTTGAATCATACTTTTAATTTTAATGGATATAACATTTTCCCAGTAATCAATGTTTGTTTCCCTTGTTCATCTGAGGACATAGAATGTCATTGTGATAGTGGTTGGATGGTTTCAAAGGCTGTTATTAAAACACAACTGACATCCTTTCTGCCCTGAAAAAGACAAAAAGACATTTCACTTTTTTTTTTGCCCTGAAAATTACAAGGCACTAATTGGCCACACAAAAATACAAACACCACTTAAGTTGCATCTCACATTCAAACAAAGTAGGGTAACAAAAAGCAGCCATTTACCATCTATGACTGACAAGTGTTGCTCAAAGGTAAATGGTTAGAGCAGTATGGAGTTGGGAGCCTTGACCACTAGAAGCTTCCCTGCAGACTGTAACATAATAGAGACTAGTCATACAGGAAGCTTTTCCACTGCGCTGTAGGAGAGATGAAATTCATTCCCCCACTGTCACTTGTCCTGCTTCTTTCTTTTTTGACACTTGTCTTTCTCCTTCTCTCCATCCACCACCTACCTCTCAGGACTCCTTTCAAGGCATTTCACCTCACCCCTCCCCCTCTTTCCCTGAAGGAGACTTCACACAAGCTCTTTAATGATAGCCCACACCATGCCTGGTTGCCCCAGACAACAGAGTGACTGAGGGCTGAGAGCAGTGGCACTGACGATTGCTCAGGACAGGACCTACAATGGGACATGGGCCTCAGGGTCAGACTTTATGGTAGTGGTAGTTTGTCCATTGACCTATGGTTTTAAGCCCATTAGACATAGTGTCTATAGTGATATCCCCACCTCTAGATGTGAGATCTGGAAGTTGTAGTAGCTACTCCCTATATTGACAGTCCACATAAGAGTACAGCTTACAGGCTAGGTTACATCCATGACGTTCAATGTATTGCTTCAATGTTCACAGCACTGTTAGAAGTTACCCTAGCTCTGTTCCTCTTCCTCAAAGTCTGACTTGGATCAGGACACTTTATTTTTCACTTAGAGGCACAAATGAGGGACTAAGCTCCAGCAGTTGTTTCAAGAAGCTAATGTAGATATAATACTGAGCTGCTCCCCACTGCCAGTAGTTAGCCAGGCTCACAGAAACCATTAGAGTTGCCTTCAGGGTACAGATTGACTGGGACAGAGGAATAGGCAGCTGATGTAAGTCATGGCAATGTGTGTAGTCTAATATGACTCAGAAAGCAGCTAATGGCCTAGTTGTTGGTTTTTCACATACTGTTGTTATTATTACATTATTACATTATTGTCTTACATTAAATCAATCTGCTTCTCTCTTGTTGTATTGAGTCCCTCAGTCCTTTTTTTAGATGACGCTGCAAACCAACAATGGAAACTGTAGAAACCACTGCATGTATAGCCCAATACCTATAGTAATAAAGCAATAACCTCATGTTCCTAGACTAGAGAATGCAGTTCCCAAAAATGAAGCTACTACTGTACAACACAATGCCTTAGTCTATAGATCACTCTCCTCTCAGATGTGTATGTCTGAATGAGTACTGTCAGTAAAAAATATATTCATTACAACTGCTGAACTGCACTACAATGGAGAATGCACTTATCCAATGTGCACTTATCAGTAGTTGACCGTAGAATAGCCTACAGCCCATGAGGCTAAGCTTTGCCTGTGTGGCGCTGATCTCCACATAAAGTAGGGTTGGAAAATTCCTGAAATCTTCCCAAAATTCCCATTTTAAGTATTCCCCCGCAGCTTATTCCCCCATTACTCCAGAAATCCTGAAAAAACGGAGAATTTACATCCACACGTCTAGTATATACCTGATCATATGTAATGTGACCTTGCAGACACTGTGTCGGGGAAGCTGCAGAATGACAACATTTACACCATCGCCAAGAGGAACGTGGAGGGCCAGGACATGCTCTACCAGTCACTCAAGCTCACCAATGGCATCTGGATCCTGGCTGAGCTCCGCATCCAACCCGGCAACCCCAACTACACGGTAAAACACCCGCCTAACCTCAACTCTCCAAATTCTGAACTCAGAAGTCACTTACTGTTTTTGTCAGTAGAAGTCTGAAGTGCCAAGCAGAAGGCTCTTTATATTTCCACCCTTCCCTCACTAGAGTACCAGGCAAATAAACACTTTTGTGTTTTGTAAACGCTGTAGTCATTGCGTGACCTTCATGAGTAGACTTAGTCTTTAATGGAATGTTTGAACCCAGGAAATATTTGATAGCCCTTCTCACTGAGACAGCACCTTCGCTACACTCCCCTGTAATGAAGTGCTTGTTACATCCAGGAAGTGGTACCTAGAGATGGTTTATGGAAGTAATACAAGTTATCAACCTTTGTTTTACACACACCCAGCTCTTTCCTGTTCCCTTACCATATGTTTGAAGGAACCTGTTCATCATTGAGGACTCATTGGGAATGACATGTCCTCTGGCAGAGTAATGGGTGACCTCGGCAGCAGACGTGCTGCTTGGTTAACTTTTGCTCCTCTAAATTGGCTATGAACAAGGTCAAAAGACCCATATAACACTGCAAAATAGCTCCTAAATACAGGCATGGTCAGGTCTAGGGCTGTTGCGTTGACCGTATTACTGCCACACTGGCGGTCACGAGTCATGAAGGCAGT
Source organism: Oncorhynchus gorbuscha (assembly GCF_021184085.1). NCBI lineage: Eukaryota > Metazoa > Chordata > Actinopteri > Salmoniformes > Salmonidae > Oncorhynchus > Oncorhynchus gorbuscha. Next base: position 58,924,946 of record NC_060188.1, read on the forward strand.
AAAATTCCAGGTCACCATTTAGTCACGGTAAATGGTGACGGTGATGACCTCTAATAAAAATAGGAGAACCAGCTTTCTATTGCCTAGGCCTACTATATTTATTTCTCAACTTTCCTAATATTAAGCACATTGTTTATATTTACAACAAGAGTATATAGCCTACCTGGCTGGCATGAAAATAAATTGGGAAAAGCATCCTCCATTCGCTATTTAAGTGCATAGATGACATGTGTTTTTTCCCGCTGACCCTGTTTCAATACAGGTGCATAATAATGGTCCATTCAAAATCAAAACAAATTTCACCCATGCTATTTAGGATATTTAAAGACAAGATTAAAGCAAGAATAGTCTGATGGTTGACAATATTAGCCTATATCTTGTGAATTATATATTATCACTTGTGAATTTTTTTTTTTTTTTTTCACATTTATTTAACCAGGTAGGCTAGTTGAGAACAAATTCTCATTTACAACTGCGACCTGGCCAAGATAAAGCATAGCAGTGTGAACAGACAACACAGAGTTACACATGGAGTAAACGATAAACAAGTCATTAACACGGTAGAATGAAAATAATAGTCTATATACATTGTGTGCAAAAGGCATGGTAGGTAGGCGGATAATTACAATTTTGCAGATTAACACTGGAGTGATAAATGATCAGATGAGGCTCTAAAAATTGCCAAAGACTCCAGCCACCCTAGTCACAGATTGTTCTCTCTGCTACTGCACGGCAAGCGGTACCGGCACGCCAAGTCTAGGTCAAAAAGACTTCTTAACAGCTTCTACCCCCAAGCCGTAAGACTCCTGAACAGCTGATCAAATGGCTACCCAGACTATCTGCATTGCCCCCACCCCCATTTTTAAGCTGCTGCTACTCTGTTTATTATCCATGCCTAATCACTTTACCTCTACCTACATGTACATATTACCTTAATTACCTCGACTAACCGGTGCCCCCTCATATTGACTCTGTACCAGTAACCCCTGTATATAGTATATCACTACTGTTATTTTATTGTTGCTCCTTAAATATTTGTTATTTTTGTTATTTGTTTTTATTTATTTATTAGTTGTCTTTTTTATTTATGTATTTTTTTTAAACTTCTGTTTATTTTATATGTTCCAGACGTTTGGTATATTTATTTCTCGCATAAAATAGAATAGGTCGACCTTTGTTCTATGGGGGATAGTAGATTGACATAGGCTAATGCTTTTGCTGTTTGTTAGGTCTACTCATCTTGTTGGCTGACGAAAAGCAAATGTGAACATTTCTTCCAATATCTTTAATATACACCTTGGAGTTGGGTAAGGATGCACGAAGTTGCGTCCCCAATGTGTCTATCTTCACTTGTAGCCTGTGAGAAAGACCCGATCATGTGATGGAGTGAGCGGCGCTCAGGGAGAAGGGCACAACGGCCACGCAAAAGGCTTTTTTTAAAATAGTGCATTACGGCCACACAAAGGGATGCCGGTGTGAAATTCTTGGCATGATTAAGTGCTTGTCAAATTGTGAATGAGTGACTGATGTAGCGTGTACAGCCTGAGCCAAAAATAAAAAATTCAAATCGGCATCATGCAGCCTTATAATGTATTAAAAATCAAAACATATATCCCAACGTTTGTAGAACTAAAGTTATATTATTAACTCTAAATTAAGCATATAGGACTACCTATTTCTTTGTTAACCGCTCAACACAGAATAGCCGCATGTGCGCACTCACTCGAATCGTTTAGAGAAAGTATAATTTCAATTTTATTTAACTTTGTTCATTTGTATTCATCAAATCCAGGTTTATTTGTCACGTGCGCTGAATACAACAGGTGTAGACCTTACAGTGAAATGCTTACTTACAGGCTCTAATCAATAGTGCAAAAAAGGTATTAGGAGAACAATGGGTAAGTAAAGAAATAAAAACAACAGTAAAAAGACAGTGGAAAATCACAGTAGCGAGGCTATATACAGTAGCAAGGCTATAAAAGTAGAGAGGCTACACGTTAGTCAGGCTTATTGAGGTAGTATGTACATGTAGATATGGTTAAAGTGGCTATGCCTATATGATGGACAGAGAGTAGCAGTAGCGTAAAAGAGGGGTTGGCGGGTGGCGAGAAACAATGCAGATAGCCCGGTTAGCCAATGTGCGGGAGCACTGGTTGGCCAGGCCAATTGAGGCAGTATGTACATGAATGTATAGTTAAAGTGACTATGCATATATGATAAACAGAGAGTGGCAGCAGCGTAAAAGAGGGGTTAGAGGGGGCACACAATGCAAATAGTCTGGGTAGCCATTTGATTACCTGTTCAGCAATCTTATGGCTTGGGGGTAAAAACTGTTGAGAGGCCTTTTTGTCCTAGACTAGGCACTCCGGTACCGCTTGCCTTGCGGTAGTAGAGAGAACAGTCTATGACTGGGTGGCTGGAGTCTTTTACAATTTTTAGGGCCTTCCTCTGACACCGCCTGGTGTCGAGGTCCTGGATGGCAGGCAGCTTTGCCCCAGTGATGTACTGGGCCGTACGCACTACCCTCTGAAGTGCCTTGCGGTCGGAGGCTGAGCAAATGTCCTACCAGGCAGTGATGCAACCGGTCAGGATGCTCTCGATGTTGCAGATGTAGAACCTTTTGAGGATCTCAGGACCCATGCCAATTCTTTTTAGTTTCCTGATGGGGAATAGGCTTTGTCATGCTCTCTTCACAACCGTCTTGGTGTGTTTAGACCATTCTAATTTGCAACCAAGGAACTTGAAACTCTCAACCTGCTCCACTAAAGCCCCATCGATGAGAATGGGGGCGTGCTCGGTCCTCCTTTTCCTGTATTCCACAATCATCTCCTTACTCTTGGTTACGTTGAGGGATGGGTTGTTATTCTGGCACCACCCGGCCAGGTCTTTGACCTCCCTATAGGCTGTCTCGTCGTTGTTGGTGATCAGGCCTACCATTGTTGTGTCGTCTGCAAACTTAATGATGGTGTTTTGAGTCGTGCCTGGCCATACAGTCATGGGTGAACAGGGAGTACAGGAGGGGACTGAGCATGCACCCATGGGGAGCTCCAGTGTTGAGGATCAGCGTGGCAGATGTGTTGCTACCTAACCTTACCACCTGAGGGCGGTCCGTCAGGAAGTCCAGGATCCAGTTGCAGAGGGAGGTGTTTAGTCCCAGGGTTCTTAGCTTAGTGATGGGCTTTGAGGGTACTATGGTGGTGAACACTAAGCTGTAGTCAATGAATAGATAAGTGTTCCTTTTGTCCAGGTGGAAAAGGGCAGTGTGGAGTGCAATAGAGATTGCATCATCTGTGGATCTGTTTGGGTGGTATGCAAATTGGAGTGGGTCTAGGGTTTCTGGTATTATGGTGTTGTTGTGAGCCATTCCATACCAGCCTTTCAAACCACTTCATAGCTATGGACGTGAGTGCTACGGGTCTGTAGTCATATAACTTCTCTGGGATAATTGCCGAAAAGCAATTAAACTGTTGTGCAGTAGAGAAGGTGAAATGTACTCAGACTTATTGAGCTGAAATGTAACCTATAGTTTTTCCTATCCTCTCTTCCAGCTGTCCTTGAAGTGCCGGGCTCCTGAGGTGACCCAGTATGTCTACCAGGTGTACGACTCAGTCCTGAAGAACTGAACCTTCCGTCCGTCCACTCACCACCCTCCACTCCACACCTCGCCCCATGAACAAACAGCAGCTGTTAGCGTTTTAGTCATGTATTATTCCTTTCCCTCATTCCTCTCCACCATCTTTACCTCCATGGGAGAATGTGACATCCCCACTCCATCCTAAACTAAATGTCTTAATGTCGTAAAACGTGGTTGATGGTGAAGCTCTCCAAAAAGAAGAAGAAATCTTTCATATTCACTAAGCCATCGGTCCCACCTTTGTACTGTATTGCCAATATTTGAAAGTGTAATATCATATATGTTTTGTGTCTATTTTTTATGCTTGTTCTGCTTCCATGGTACTTTTCCTACTTTCCCAACCGTTCCACAAGAGATACTTGATTTGGTGCCATCTTCCAGGCCATACTGGGGCGGAGGTTTCCAGTTGAACCAGTTGCTACAGTATGTCTCCATGATGCAACAAGTACCATTCTGGGCCAAGATAGTGAGTAGTAGTGAGAGGACGAGCAGGAACAGGGAACATGAAATTGTCAGGCAGCCATAATTTTAATGCATTAGTGGATGTCATTCTCTACTCATTTTAGTAACCACTATGCTGACCACTATTTATGATGGCTATTATTACTTGTTTGCTCCAGTCTGTGCCATTGTTCTTTTACATTTACATTACATTTAAGTCATTTAGCAGACGCTCTTATCCAGAGCGACTTACTTTTTTATTGATACTTGCAGGTAGCTGATAATTTCAAGCTTCTCAACGCTTTTCTGATTGCTCGACCTGCAGCAGCCATCAAACACAGTTATAGTCATTCCTAGATTTCCAATAATCCATGTCCCTTTGCTGATTTTGTGTTGCAGTATTAATTATTATGCCAATTGTGAGTGTGGCATGAGTTGTCCATTCTGTTATACTGTAATCATTTTATGTTGATTCCAATGAGATTATTTGTTATTCTTTATATGTAAGATAGTTATTGATATTCCATTTGCAGCTGTTCCTCCAAACAAAACTAAACCCTAAACCTTGGGTCAAACCCAAAGCCAGGGTCAATATCAGTTGCTATTTTCATAGTAGATAACAACCCCATACTGTCATCAATTACATACCTACTGTACGTGTTTGTGGTGTTCTGCAGTTAAAATCACCTCCCTGGCATTGCTTTATCCTAAACATGGAGGCTATGTAGTGCTTGCAGGCCACCTAATGACCAGGCTCCCCCTTCTATGATTATACTGTGCAGTGACGTGGTGTAGTTTGTAGACCTAAAGTTCTGTACGACTAATGAAAGATGATTATTATATTACTACCTTGTAACCCAGAATTAGTGTGCTTGTATTCCATAACAGAAAAACGTTGGCGCTATATTCCAGTTATGTACCAAGTCCTTGTGGAAGTTGTATTAATAAATGTATACAAACTGATGTGATTTTAATATGCCATATCTCTATGACTAACCATGCTTGCTAGACCTCTGGTAGTTGAGCTCAAACATTGTTTATCATTTTATTAATTATTTTTATTGAAGTCAATGTAAAGTGCAGTCTGAAGGGTACCAATTGTGTTTGTGACTTCAGCTTTCTAATTTTATTGTTGCCACATGCTGATGTGCCTGTAAACCTGCATGGAAGCGGTGTCCATTGCTCCCCAAAAAATCTTTGCTGTCTGTTTTCCTCATTCTCAAAACAACACTAGGCTACAGGGGATGGTCTTATCTTTGCCCAGAATTTGACTGCATGTATCCCAAGCAAGATATTATAAAGGTGTATTTGGGTGTAGCTTCCCATCCAGAACTTGTTTGAGAAAAAAATATTTAATGTACTTATAAGCCCAGCAACCAGGAATAAGCCTAAAGAACGGCTGTAGTAAGAAGTAATATGATTCTTCTCCTCAAGCTAACCTATTGATACTGCATCACTCCTCGTCGTCAAGGTGGCACTGTATCCTCTATTATTTCAATAAAATGTCCGGTATAAACGTATGCAATGCCTGATGTTTCACTCATTTGTTCACAATCCATAATCACACCAGAGGTAATATGACCAGTGCACGACACACAGCCAAAGGCCAGCCATAGCAGTGTGTAGTCCACAGATGCTCAGAATACAGTGAGACTCATTCAGAATCAAAGCTTATTTCCCTTGAGATGCTACTGATGTTTTAGGTGGATTTTTTTTCCTTTGGAGGGTAGGCATTTTCACACTGACAATCTTTACATCATCTGCATTGTGGGGATTGGGAAGAAGTCTGGCTTGAACTAAAGTAATTAGCAGAGCTATAGGCATAGAGAATGTCTCTGGTAATTAGTTGCTCTAATTATCTTCAAAATAGACATAACTCAGTCAATAAGACCCCCCCCCCCCCCCCCCTAGTTCTCTCTGTTGACACGGCAAGCGGTCCTGCTGCATCAAGTCTGGAACCAACAAGAGCCTGAACAGCTTCTACCCCCAAGCCTCTATGTAGTACTTTGGGCCTCTCATAGTCTGTTCTGGACTTGGGGACTGTGAATAGACCTCTGGTGGCATGTCTTGTGGGGTATGCGTGCAATGGTGTCCGAGCTGTGTGCTAGTAGTTTAAACAGACAGCTAGGTGCAGTCAACATGTCAATACATGCCTGCTGCTGCTTTTTACCATGTCACTTTATTCCTAGCTATATGTACATATCTACCTCAATTATCTCGTACCCCTGCACATTGACTCAGTATTGGTACCCCCTGTATATAGCCAAGTTATCGTTACGCATTGTGTATTTATTACTTTTATTACGTGTTTTACTTTTAAATGATTTATCTTTTCTTTCACTGCATTGTTGGGTAGGGCAGGTACATAAGCATTTCACTGTTAGTCTACTGTTGTTTATAAAGCATGTGACATAACATTTGATTTTATTAGAGGAAGAGACGAAGCGAAATGATTAACTTCTTATGGCTGAGGGGCAGTATTGAGTAGCTTGGATGAATAAGGTGCCCAGAGTAATTCCACTAGATGTCAACAGTCTTTACAACCTTGTTTCAGGCTTTTAATGTGAAGGGGGAGTGAATAAGAGCTGTTTGACTAAGGGGTCTGGCAGAAGCCATGAGCTCAGTCATGCGCACGGCCGTGAGAGCGAGCTGCGTTCCTTTTCATTTCTAAAGATAGGAATTGTCCGGTTGAAACATTATTGAAGATTTATGTTAAAAACATCCTAAAGATTGATTCTATACATCAATTGACATGTTTCTACGAACTGTAATATAACGTTTTTGACTGTTCGTCTGAACGCGCACTGCATTTGGATTACTGGGCTAAATGCGCAAACAAAAAGGAGGTATTTGGACATAATCGAACAAAACAAACATTTATTTATTGTGGAACTGGGATTCATTTCGAGGAAGATCATCAAAGGTAAGTGAATATTTATAAAGCTATTTCTGACTTATGTTGACTCCACAACATGGCGGGTATCTGTATTGCTTGTTTTTGTGCCTGAGCGCTGTATTCAGATTATTGCATGGTGTGCTTTTTCGGTAACGCTTTTTTGAAATCTGACACAGCGGTTGCATTAAGAAGAAGTATATCTTTAATTCCATGTATAACACTTGTATTTTCATCAACATTTATGATGAGCATTTCTGTAAATTGATGTGGCTCTCTGCAAAATCACTGGATGTTTTGGAAGCAAAACATTACTGAACAAAACACACCAATGTAAACTGAGATTTTTGGATATAAATATGAACTTTACTGAAAAAAACATGCATATATTGTGAAGTCCTATGAGTGTCATCTGATGAAGATCATAAAAGGTTAGTGATTAATTTTATCTCTATTTCTTCTTTTTGTGACTCCTCTCTTTGGCTGGAAAAAAATAGCTGGGTTTTCTGTGTCTAGACACTGACCTAACATAATCGCATGATATGCTTTCGTGGTAAAGCCTTTTTGAAATCGGACACTGTAGTGGGATTAACAACAAGTTTATCTTTCAAATGGTGTATAATACTTGTATGTTTGAGGAATTTTTATTATGAGATTTCTGTTTGAATTTGGAGGCCCTGCACTTTCACTGGCTGTTGTCAAATCGATCCGTTAACGGGATTTCACACGTAAGAAGTTAACTCCGCCCAAAATCTGTCCAGGAAAATAAGCACACGAAGTGAGGAATTTTTGTATGGAGGTCAGTTGCTAGGTTTCTATCCAATTGGCGAAGGATTTTAATGGGAATATTCTAAAATATTCATAACAACAATATGCACACTTTCCCACCAGAGATTTGTTTCCATCAAATGTACTTGTTGCGGATAAATGGCTGTGTGTGATGAGGTAGTGCACACATACAAACAAATTGCTGTAAATACCCATGTACAGGATAAAACAATACAAGTTAAATGGGTTTCCATCGCATTTTCAACTGGTTTTGTCACAAAAAAGATATAATTATATAGCGAATCTGCGCACTCTGGTACTGGCATATGCGCCTTAGCCAACAGCTTACAGATACAGTGCGAGTATAGGCATAACCGCGGAAAGTAAGTGTGCTAGCACCCACAGAAAATTTTGGAAAAGTATTCATATACAGTACTAGTCAAAGGTTTGGACACACCTCTCATTCAAAGGTTTTTTCTTTATTTTAACTATTTTCTACATTGTAGAATAATGTGAAGACATCAAACAAAATATATAACACATACAGAATCATGTAGTAACCAAAAAAGTGTTAAACAAATCAAGTTGAGTCACAAAAACCATCAAGCGCTATGATGAAACTGGCTCTCACGAGGACCGCCACAGAAAAGGAAGACCCAAAGTTACCTCTGCTGCAGAGATTACTGCACCTCAGATTGCATCCCAAATAAATGCTTCACAGAGTTCAAGTAACAGACACATCTCAACATCAACTGTTCAGAGGAGACTGCATGAATCAGGCTTTCATGGTCAAATTGCTGCAAAGAAACCATAACTAAAGGACACCAATAAGAAGAAGAGACTTGCTTGTGCCAAAAAACACAAGCAATGGACATTAGACATGTGGAAGTCTGTCCTTTGGTCTGATGAGTCCAAATTTGAGATTTGAGATCGTGTTATTGTGAGACTCAGAGTAGGTGAACGGATGTTCTCCGTATGTGTGGTTCCCAACATGAAGCATGGAGGAGGAGGTGTGATGGTGCTTTGCTGGTGACACTGTCTGTGCTTTATTTAGAATTTAAGGCACACTTAACCAGCATGGCTACCACAGCATTCTGCAGTGATATGCCATCCCATCTGGTTTGCGCTTACTGGGACTAAAATTTGTTTTTCAACAGGACAACGACCCAAAACACACCTACAGGCTGTGTAAGGGCTATTTGACCAAGAAGGAGAGTGATGAAGTGCTGCATCAGATGACCTGGCCTCCACAATCACCCAACCTCAACCCAATTGAGATGGTTTGGGATGAGTTGGACAGCAGAGTGAAGGAAAAGCAGCCAACAAGTGCTCAGCATATGTGGGAACTCCAAGACTGCCGGAAAAACATTCCTCATGAAGCTGGTTGAGAGAATGCCAAGAGTGTGCAAAGCTGTCATCAAGGCAAAGGGTGGCTACTTTGAAGTATCTAAAATCTAAAATATCTGTCAATTTGTTTAAACTTTTTTTGATTACTACATGATGCCATATGTGTTATTTCATAACTTTGATGTTTTCACTATTATTCTACAATGTAGAAAATATTTAAAAAATAAAGAAAACCCTTGAATGAGTAGATGTGTCCAAACTTTTAACTGGTACTGTATATATTTATATATATATATATATTTAAATACATTTTTTAAACAAAAGTAGTGCACTGGGCCTTTAATGCTATTAAAGGCCCAGGCCCAGTGCACTACTTTTGTTTAAAGAATGAATTTAAAATATATATATATAAATAAATATTTGTAAATGCCTAAATGTGCATTTACAAAGTATTGCCTATAGCATATTTAATGGGTGGCTGTTGATGTCCTAGGTCAGAACTCTCTTACCCTGTTCCTAGAGAGCTACCTTCCTGTAGGTTCTCTCTCCAACCCCAGTTGTAACTAACCTGATTCAGTTTATCAACCAGCTAATTGTTGAATCAGATACACTAGATCAGGGTTGGAGTGAAAACCTACATGATGGTTGATTTCTGCGAACAGGGTTGGAGAGACCAACCCCTTTTTGGAAATGGCAAATTCACTTTCTCATCCATAAACACAGTCAAGTTCAGCAGGATGAGGGGCATTGTTATTAGGAATGACATCTAACATGGATGGATTGCTAAAATAATGGTTAAGATCACTCTTCATCCATTTAACTATTATGGGGAGACCTAAGCTTTTGGCAGCCAAGCACAAGTTATCAGTGTAGCCTATTATTCTGTATACCTCTGGCCCTTCTTTGGACACTGTGTTAACTAACCTCCAGATGAGCTTCAATGCCATACAACTCTCCTTTTGTGGCCTCCAACTGCTCTAAAATGCAAGTAAAACTAAATACATGTTCTTCAACCGATCGCTGCCCACACCTGCCCGCCCGTCCATCACTACTCTGGACGGTTCTGACTTAGAATATGTGGACAACTACAAATACCTAGGGGTCTGGTTAGACTGTAAACTATCCTTCCAGACTCACATTAAGCATCTCCAATCCAAAATTAAATCTAGAATCGGCTTCCTATTTCGCAGCAAAGCATCCTTCACTCATGCTGCCAAACATACCCTCGTAAAACTGACCATCCTACCGAACCTTGACTTCGGCTATGTCATTTACAAAATAGCCTCCAACACTCTACTCAACAAATTGGATGCAGTCTATCACAGTGCCATCTGTTTTGTCACCAAAGCCCCATATACTACCCACCACTGCGACCTGTATGCTCTCGTTGGCTGGCCCTCGCTTCATATTCGTCGCTAAACCCACTGACTCCAGGTCATCTATAAGTCTTTGCTAGGTAAAGCCCCACCTTATCTCAGCTCACTGGTCACCATAGCAGCACCCACCCGTAGCACGCGCTCCAGCAGGTATATTTCACTGGTCACCCCCAATGCCAATTCTTCCTTTGGCCGCCTCTGCTGCCAATGACTGGAACAAACTGAAAAAATCTCTGAAGCTGGAGACTCTTACCGCCCTCACTAGCTTTAAGCACCAGCTGTTAGAGCAGCTCACATATCACTGCACCTGTACATAGCTCATCTGTAAATAGCCTATCCAATCTACCTCATCTCCATGCTGTATTTATTTATATTGCTTCTTTGCACCCCAGTATCACTTTGCATATTCATCTTCTGCACATCCTACCATTCCAGTGTGTAATTGCTATATTGTAATTACTTCAACACCATGGCCTATTTATTGCCTTACCTCTCTTATCCTACCTCATTTGCACATGCTGTATTTAGATTTTTCTACTGTATTATTGATTGTATGTTTGTTTATTCCGTGTGTAACTCTGTGATGTTGTATGTGTCGAACTGCTTTGCTTTATCTTGGCCAGGTAGCAGTTGCAAATGAGAACTTGTTCTCAACTATCCTACCTGGTTAAATAAAGGGGAAATAAAAAATATACACTGCTCAAAAAAATAAAGGGAACACTTAAACAACACAATGTAACTCCAAGTCAATCACACTTCTGTGAAATCAAACTGTCCACTTAGGAAGCAACACTGATTGACAATACATTTCACATGCTGTTGTGCAAATGGAATATACAACAGGTGGAAATTATAGGCAGTTAGCAAGACACCCCCAATAAAGGAGTGGTTCTGTAGGTGGGGACCACAGACCACTTCTCAGTTCCTATGCTTCCTGGCTGATGTTTGTTTTAGTCACTTTTGAATGCTGGCGGTGCTTTCACTCTAGTGGTAGCATGAGACGGAGTCTACAACCCACACAAGTGGCTCAGGTAGTGCAGCTCATCTAGGATGGCACATCAATGCGAGATGTGGCAATAAGGTTTGCTGTGTCTGTCAGCGTAGTGTCCAGAGCATGGAGGCGCTACCAGGAGACAGGCCAGTACGTCAGGAGACATGGAGGAGGCCGTAAGAGGGCAACAACCCAGCAGCAGGACCGCTACCTCCGCCTTTGTGCAAGGAGGAGCACTGCCAGAGCCCTGCAAAATGACCTCCAGCAGGCCACAAATGTGCATGTGTCTGCTCAAACGGTCAGAAACAGACTCCATGAGGGTGGTATGAGGGCCCGACGTCCACAGGTGGAGGTTGTGCTTACAGCCCAACACCGTGCAGGACGTTTGGCATTTGCCAGAGAACACCAAGATTGGCAAATTCGCCTGTGCCCTGTGCTCTTCACAGATGAAAGCAGGTTCACACTGAGCACGTGACAGACGTGACAGAGTCTGGAGACGCCGTGGAGAACGTTCTGCTGCCTGCAACATCCTCCAGCATGACCGGTTTGGCGGTGGGTCAGTCATGGTGTTGGGTGGCATTTCTTTGGGGGGCCGCACAGCCCTCCATGTGCTCGCCAGAGGTAGCCAGACTGCCATTAGGTACCGAGATGAGATCCTCAGACCCCTTGTGAGACCATATGCTGGTGTGGTTGGCCCTGAGTTCCTCCTAATGCAAGACAATGCTAGACCTCATGTGGCTGGAGTGTGTCAGCAGTTCCTGCAATAGGAAGGCATTGATGCTATGGACTGGCCCGCCCGTTCCCCAGACCTGAATCCAATTGAGCACATCTGGGACATCATGTCTCGCTCTATCGTTGCACCACAGACTGTCCAGGAGTTGGCGGATGCTTTAGTACAGGTCTGAGAGGAGATCCCTCAGGAGACCATCCACCACCTCATCAGGAGCATGCCCAGGCGTTGTAGGGAGGTCATACAGGCACGTGGAGGCCACACACACTACTGAGCCTAATTTTGACTTGTTTTAAGGACATTACATCAAAGTTGGATCAGTCTGTAGTGTGGTTTTCCACTTTAATTTTGAGTGTGACTCCAAATCCAGACCTCCATGGGTTGATAAATTTGATTTCCATTGATATTTCTTGTGTGATTTTGTTGTCAGCACATTCAACTATGTAAAGAAAAAAAGTATTTAAGAAGAATATTTCATTCATTCAGATCTAGGATGTGTTATTTTAGTGTTCCCTTTATTTTTTTGAGCAGTGTATAATCTAGACTTCACGTTGAAATATCTTCAGGCCTACAAAAACCTCCAGGCTTCCGTAATAAGAGTACATCTAATAAAACATTTTAAAAAATAATTACAGGGGGCAGTTTGGAAAAACTAATCCTGTTTGAATCGTCCTCAGGAATAATGAACATGCTTGATAATAGTTAGGCTACAAGACCCTAATACCCGTCCGAATAGGGCTAAAACATGGAAAATAATAGGGTTATCAGCGTAGAGTGCTCGGCATCATCCCATGGAATCTGTCAAGACTGCACACAGCAGAAATATCACTGAAATATTATAGTACCTACACATCACCTTCTATATTCAAACAAAGTAGACATTTTATAGACAAATGGGCAGCATCATGCGTCGACTCATATGACTCCAACCACAGGAGTCTGAGTCGAGCAAGAGTCGACTTTTTTTCGACTCCAAAATCCAGGAGTAAAAGATTGTGAAAGGTGACTTGGGCCAGACAGGTATGTGGCACGTGGTTACTTAGCAACAGTGTCAAAATATACTGTTGCTAAGAAACAGCCTCCTTACTTCCCATCGGTTTCACATGTTTCTCAACACATTTGAGTTAATACTAAAGTAGCCTAGTGGTTAGAGCGTTGGGCCAGTAACCGAAAAGGTTGCTTGATCGAATCCCCGAGCTGACAAGGTAAAAATCTGTCGTTCTGCCCCTGAACAAGGCAGTTAACCCACTGTTCCAAGGCGGTCATTGTAAATAAGAATTTGTTCTTAACTGACTTGCCTAGTTAAATAAATAAAATTACTTTAGAAGAAAGTCAACGACCTAGGCTATTCAGATGGAAAATCAATGCATGTCGGCTACATCTGATGTAAGAACCCCAGGTACTGTGTAGAAACCACATGGATATTTTCTGTATTATTTTTAATAGTCAAAAAGCAAAGCACGCTGGTTTATGTGTGTTGCACACACAGGGTCACTAAAAGTTCCTCAAAACTACCAAGTGTTCTGGAAATGTTAACAAGAGATAGGACTATAACTCAAATTTCAGTTAACCTACCTTTATCTGACACATCTCTGACAGTGGCAACCCTTTTTATTCTCGTGCAGACCGACGTTTCCCCAAAAGGCTAGATTATTCACAACATATCGGCTGTCGGTTGTTAACATCTCATCTGACAATGAATCTACAGCAGACGTGATGTGATAGCCCTACATTAGCCTACATACTTTAAGGTCTCACCCCTTTTTGCTGCCTGTAATATCTGACAGGCGTTTAGACCGCGTGCCGCCTCTCCACTATCGAGAGAGGATGTTTTATCTTTAGGACTCTTCACTGTATCCACCTGAGCCACTTATCTTTCAGTGGGAAGCCAACGGATGAGGTTATACACACATCAGCATCACCGCAGGTGTATCCACAGCAGCACTTTGGAATCTACACATTTCACCGCATCGACACCATACTTGTGCGCACGGTAAGATTGTAGTAGCCTATTATTTCTAATCATGTTTACTGATATGGAGTTGTTTAGAAATGCAGCTAAGGTGGTCTATTTAGATTAATTTTATCCTTAATTCTTTACAGATCTACCTGCTTTTATTCTCACAAAGTTGAGATGTAATTCTGATGCCTAAGTTTATTTTTGCATTTCATGAAAACCCATTAGCTAACCATAAAACCTATCAAAAGATGGTGTCAACATTTTTTGTTTTTTAAATATGTGATTGTGCTATTTTGCTTGATCAAATAGCATACTGGGCTACTGGAATTCTTTCACCCAATATTGATTCATTTTGTGCATTTAGTTTCTACGTTGGTGAGTATGTCTTTGCGCAGTTACTCATGTCGGTTCCGTGTAGTTTTTGGATGATATTAGATATTAGTCTACTAATTCGGGTAGGCCTATATATTTGGGTTCTGATGGTGTAAGACAGTTGAACTAAGCTCGTGAGGCATACAGTATACTAAGTGTTATTCTTCAAGAATCAATGGTTATATATCATTCATTTAAAAAAAATCTAAGAATGGATGTAGCAACTGCAGATTTTCCATTTCATTTGTTGGAATGACAACTTGTTTGGATGGTGATTGTTGTCTTATAAAAAAATAAGTTAGTGATGATTATGCAGCTTCAGTTATAGTATTGGTGGGAATTTATGAAACATAGAGAGATAGTTGTAGTTGTGCTCATTTCGTAGATTAATCACTCAACATTTTTTCAAGTCATTAATGGGATCAGTGCATGTAGCTGTTCAAAAATAAATCTTAGTCTAGTCTCTTAATGCTCTACTGGCTCCAAAACGGCAAGGGAGAATTGTAGCATCTCCAATAAACCATCTGGAAGACAATACACTGATTTAAGTGACTACATAAATATTTTGTCACATTTCATTCCAGCTTACAATTTTGTCAATCTCATTGAGTGCACAGTGACGTCTTTGGTTTTCACAGAATATCTTATTTAATCTTCTCAGTGTCCTTGTGTATAGGATTTCTATTTTTAGTTGGTTGCTTAGCAGCATAGTGCTTTTGTTTCCCTTTTGTAGATGAATGAAAGGCATGCAGTGGTGAAAATAATGCACTTTCCAAAAGAACCTCTACTTTCAAGTACAGAGTGATCCAGGAAATGGTGGAGCGATTTCTGCATAGTGCATCTTTAAGCTCCAAATGAACTAAATAACCCATACCTGTTTGGTGTGTTCCCCTTTTCTTGTCCTACTCTCTTTCTCAAATCTCGCTCTTCCAATCTCTTCAATCCCGCTACCTCCCCCTCGCTCTCTTTACCTCTCACTCCCCAATTCCCTTTCCTACCCTCTCTCCTCCCCCAATCCTCTAGTATGATAGGGGGTGTTGGTGGCCTATGAATGGGGCTGAGCGTGCACCCCACCACCACACCTGCCTCTGCATCCGTGGGGACTATGCGTTGCACAACCCTGAATGCACTAGCCGGTGGTTTGCGAGAACAGGGAAGGGTGCGGAACGTCGGCAGGGGGTCAAGAGGGGCTCAGCATGCCCCCTCCCTTCCGCATCGCTGTGCTGGGGGCGCAGGGTGTGGGCAAGACTGCCATCGTGCAGCGCTTCCTCCACGATGACTACAGCGAGGCGCCTGTCCCGGCAACCAGCCGTGCCCGCCAGGTCCACCTGTCGGCTGCCGTGCTCAATGGCCACGTGCACAACTTGCAGATCACCGACTATCCTGCAATCACCAGCTTCCCCTGCAGCTCACTGCAGGTACTGTCCCACTGCAGCACAATAGTGATGGGAACTGATGTGTGTGGCAGGTTAGACATTGTAGCAAGGTGAAAGGTCCAGTTTAATGCCAGGAAGCCACTGTCAGTGGGTTCATCTTAATAGAGTGGTTTCCTTCTGCTTTGATGCTATCTGTTCCCTGCTATCTAAATGTATCTACATTTGCATAACATACACACACACACAGATCTGACAGGAGTAGATAAGAGGACAACCTTCTCTCTGTATTCACCTGGAATGTAATTTCTCCTCAAATTCAAATACACTGTATATATTTCAGCCACATCCGTTGCTGACATGTGTATAAAATCAACCACACAGCCATGCAATCTCCATAGACAAACATTGACAGTAGAATGGCCTTACTGAAGAGCTCATTGACTTTCAACGTGGCACTGTCATAGGATGCCACCTTTCCAACTAGTCAGTTCGTCAAATTTCTGCCCTGCTAGAGCTGCCCCGGTGAACTGTAAGTGCTGTTATTGGGAAGTGGAAATGTCTAGAAGCAACAACAGCTCAGCCACAAAGTGGTAGGCCACACAAGCTTACAGAACGGGACTGCTGTAGCGCATAAAAATCGTCTGTCCTTGGTTGCAACACTCACTACCGAGTTCCAAACTGCCTCTGGATGCAACTTCAGCACAATAACTGTTTGTTGGGAGCTTCATAAAATTAGTTTCCATGGCAAAACAGCCTTACATAAGCCTAAAATCACCACGCACAATGCCAAGTGTCGGCTGGAGTGGTATAAAGGACATTGGACTTTGGAGCAGTGGAAACGCGTTCCCTGGAGTGATGAATCACGCTTCACCATCTGGCAGTCCCACGGATGAATCTGGTAGTTTGGTGACACCCTGTACACAGAGGTTGGGCTAAAACCCGGCCCTGGAAGTTTATCATCCTCAGTAGGCCAAGAGGTACTGCTGAGATAGTGGATGCCATCAACCCCAGCACTCGGAGGCATGTCTTGAACGTGACCGAGCGCCTCCTGTTGAACAAGGAGAGGCACTATCAAAACGGCATGATGCAGTCCTCCGAGGGTGTCCGAGAGAGAATCCAGCATTACGCCTTGACACTATCTGAGTTGGCACCAAATAGATCCTTTTCTGATTGATCTTGAACCATATGCGTTGTGTTTGGTACCACTTGCCTATCAGGTAATAATCTGTATAGGACACCTCAGCCCCTCAGTGGTGTGAATGTTTCCTCTACACACTTTCTGAACGTTCAGGGAACTAGCGCAATCCCAAATGGTATTCATAGACTGTGCCTTCAAAAGAAAACCTTAAAAACCTCCTGTCCTGCAGGTCGACTGAGGTGAACCAGTCACCTCGATGAAAAGACAGAGGCAGCATGTTGCATGTAAGCATATGCAACTTTGTCAGATAGCTGTTTAGCACCCATCGCCCCAGAACTGGGGAGAACTACTCCCATTTTTTTGTGAACAAGGAAGTACCGGGTGTAGAAGCCAAGGTGGCTCTCTGCCGCATGTATAGCCCGATCGTTTCTTTGCATAATCAAGAGGAGATTTTCTGCTTTAGTATGTGTGCCGAGTCGCCAGTCGCTGCTGAGTCCAAAATTCTGCTTGAACTTGAGCCGGGGGGAGAGCCGTGGCATAACGGGCACTCGGGGGTAGAGTAGATTCCCTCCATCTTCCTTGAGAGTGAACACATTAGAATGGGTCGCAGCACAAAGGGAAGGGTTCTACCCAAGAGTCTGTGCTCCACTGGAGAGGTGGCAGGCCAGAACTTGGAGTGAACTGTTGGCTGCCCTTCTCTGCACCAGGGAGCGTACCCCTAGGTCAGGCACCCAAATCAAATCAAATTTATTTATATAGCCCTTCGTACATCAGCTGATATCTCAAAGTGCTGTACAGAAACCCAGCCTAAAACCCCAAACAGCAAGCCATGCAGGTGTAGAAGCACGGTGGATAGGGAAAAATCCCTCGAAGGGCCAAAACCTAGGAAGAAACCTAGAGAGGAACCAGGCTATGTAGGGTGGCCAGTCCTCTTCTGGCTGTGCCAGGTGGAGATTATAACAGAACATGGCCAAGATGTTCAAATGTTCATAAATTACCAGCATGGTCGAATAATAATAAGGCAGAACAGTTGAAACTGGAGCAGCAGCACAGTCAGGTGGACTGGGGACAGCATGGAGTCATCATGTCAGGTAGTCCTGGGGCACAGTCCTAGGGCTTAGGTCCTCTGAGAGAGAGAAAGAAAGAGAGAATTAGAGAGAGCATATGTGGGGTGGCCAGTCCTCTTCTGGCTGTGCCGGGTGGAGATTATAACAGAACATGGCCAAGATGTTCAAATGTTCATAAATGACCAGCATGGTCGAATAATAATAATAATAAGGCAGAACAGTTGAAACTGGAGCAGCAGCACGGCCAGGTGGACTGGGGACAGCAAGGAGTCATCATGTCAGGTAGTCCTGGGGCATGGTCCTAGGGCTCAGGTCCTCCGAGAGAGAGAAAGAAAGAGAGAAGGGGAGAATTAGAGAATGCACACTTAGATTCACACAGGACACCGAATAGGACAGGAGAAGTACTCCAGATATAACAAACTGACCCTAGCCCCCGACACATAAACTACTGCAGCATAAATACTGGAGGCTGAGACAGGAGGGGTCAGGAGACACTGTGGCCCCATCTGAGGATACCCCCGGACAGGGCCAAACAGGAAGGATATAACCCCACCCACTTTGCCAAAGCACAGCCCCCACATCACTAGAGGGATATCTTCAACCACCAACTTACCATCCTGAGACAAGGCTGAGTATAGCCCACAAAGATCTCCGCCACAGCACAACCCATGGAGGGGGGGGGGGGGGGGCGCCAACCCAGACAGGATGACCACAGGGGAATCAAATGGGCGGGACCTCGATGCGGCTGCAGAAAATGACAGGTTTCCCTATTGGCGGTGCCTGTTTGGGAATCCGAACTGTGGGGTCGGTGCATGCTGTGTCACTGGAAGCCTCCTGAGGAAAGCCCTGGTGCCAGCGAATTGGTTTGGGTTAGGCTTTTTGATAGCGAGGAGATTATGCATCTCTAGCATCAAATCGGTCTGATAAACCAGCAGTATGGTTGTAACATTCAACTACCATATAGGACGTGCGGTAGACATGTAAACCTTCTGGTAGATGGACATGAAGAAGTGTTCCCTCTTACCAGGGAGAGAAGTGCCTGTTAGTGACGAGGAACTGTGTTTGAGGTGGTTGGCCAGTGATGGCTCGACCACCGATGGCTTGCCGAGGCCCAGCTTCTCCATGTCCTTGAAATTCATGCTGGCAAAAAAGTCTGGTTTGGACCTTGTCGGTTGAGGGTTTGTCCCAATTGCGTTTGGCTTCCACTATGCAAGCTGGGATAGCTGGGAGGTGTTGCTTGCTTGGGGCAGTGCGAGAGGGGAGTTTCCGTCCATCGTACCAGTCCATCTCTGCGCTGCTACTCCCCATGAGTTTGGGGCACTCAATATTGAGTCTGGTCGCTGCCTGTTTGCGCTGAGGTCTGTTCAACGCTGGTCCGACCAATCTGATTCCACACTCCAAGACTGCTTCCATCACGTGGACTGGGATATATTTCGTATTGCGTCAGACAACAACATTGACGAATACTCTGATTCGGTGTGCGAGTTCATTAGAACGTGCGTTGAATATGTCGTTCCCATAGCAACGATTAAAACATTCCCAAACCAGAAACCATGGATTGATGGCAGCATTCGCGTGAAACTGAAAGCGCGAACCACTGCTTTTAATCAGGGCAAGGTGACCAGAAACATGACCGAATACAAACAGTGTAACTATTCCCTCCGCAAGGCAATCAAACAAGCTAAGCGTCAGTATAGAGACAAAGTAGAATCTCAATTAAACGGCTCAGACACAAGAGGTATGTGGCAGGGTCTACAGTCAATCACGGATTACAAAAAGAAAACCAACCCCGTCACGGACCAGGATGTCTTGCTCCCAGGCAGACTAAATAACTTTTTTGCCCACTTTGAGGACAATACAGTGCCACTGACACGGCCCGCAACTAAAACATGTGGACTCTTCTTCACTGCAGCCGACGTAAGGAAAACATTTAAACGTGTCAACCCTCGCAAGACTGCAGGCCCAGACGGCATCCCCAGCTGCGCCCTCAGATCATGCGCAGACCAGCTGGCTGGTGTGTTTACGGACATATTCAATCAATCTCTATCCCAGTCTGTTGTTCCCACATGCTTCAAGAGGGCCACCATTGTTCCTGTTCCCAAGAAAGCTAAGGTAACTGAGCTAAACGACTACCGCCCCGTAGCACTCATGAAGTGCTTTGAGAGACTAGTCAAGGACCATATCACCTCCACCCTACCTGACACCCTAGACCCACTCCAATTTGCTTACCCAAATAGGTCCACAGACGATGCAATCTCAACCACACTGCACACTGCCCTAACCCATCTGGACAAGAGGAATACCTATGTGAGAATGCTGTTCATCGACTACAGCTCGGCATTTAACACCATAGTGCCCTCCAAGCGCGTCATCAAGCTCGAGACCCTGGGTCTCGACCCCGCCCTGTGCAACTGGGTACTGGACTTCCTGACGGGCCGCCCCCAGGTGGTGAGTGTAGGCAACAACATCTCCACCCCGCTGATCCTCAACACTGGGGCCCCACAGGGTGCGTTCTGAGCCCTCTCCTGTACTCCCTGTTCACCCACAACTGCGTGGCCACGCACGCCTCCAACTCAATCATCAAGTTTGCGGACGACACAACAGTGGTAGGCTTGATTACCAACAACGACGAGACGGCCTACAGGGAGGAGGTGAGGGCCCTCGGAGTGTGGTGTCAGGAAAATAACCTCACACTCAACGTCAACAAAACTAAGGAGATGATTGTGGACTTCAGGAAACAGCAGAGGGAACACCCCCCTATCCACATCGATGGAACAGTAGTGGAGAGGGTAGTAAGTTTTAAGTTCCTCGGCGTACACATCACAGACAAACTGAATTGGTCCACCCACACAGACAGCATCGTGAAGAAGGCGCAGCAGCGCCTCTTCAACCTCAGGAGGCTGAAGAAATTCGGCTTGTCACCAAAAGCACTCACAAACTTCTACAGATGCTCAATCGAGAGCATCCTGTCGGGCTGTATCACCGCCTGATACGGCAAATGCTCCGCTCCCAACCGTAAGGCTCTCCAGAGGGTAGTGAGGTCTGCACAACGCATCACAGGGGGCAAACTACCTGCCCTCCAGGACACCTACACCACCCGATGTCACAGGAAGGCCATAAAGATCATCAAGGACAACAACCACCCAAACCACTGCCTGTTCACCCCGCTATCATCCAGAAGGCGAGGTCAGTACAGGCGCATCAAAGCTGGGACCGAGAGACTGAAAAACAGCTTCTATCTCAAGGCCATCAGACTGTTAAACAGCCACCACTAACATTGAGTGGCTGCTGCCAACACACTGACTCAACTCCAGCCACTTTAATAATGGGAATTGATGGGAAATTATGTAAAATATATCACTAGCCACTTTAAACAATGCTACCTAATATAATGTTTACATACCCTACATTATTCATCTCTTATGTATACGTATATACTGTACACAATATCATCTACTGCATCTTTATGTAATACATGTATCACTAGCCACTTTAACTATGCCACTTTGTTTACATACTCATCTCATATGTATATACTGTACTCGATACCATCTACTGTATCTTGCTTATGCCGCTCTGTACCATCACTCATTCATATATCTTTATGTACATATTCTTTTTCCCCTTACACTGTGCCTATAAAGTAGTAGTTTTGGAATTGTTAGCTAGATTACTTGTTGGTTACTACTGCATTGTCGGAACTAGAAGCACAAGCATTTCGCTACACTCGCATTAACATCTGCTAACCATGTGTATGTGACAAATGCAATTTGATTTGATTTGACATCAAGGAGCGAATATCTATCATCCGCCATCGATGCTCCGCTAAGAGTGAAATAGGGACTAGAGGTAACAGCTTGCACCTCTTCATGCTCTTCTTCCTCTGCTGTTTGGAGGAGGTTGGTCATGCCCTCGCCATCGCCATTGGGTCTGTGAAGTAGTCTCCCTACCCGAAGGCAGTGTGTGAGATGAGCCACATAGGGCCGCTCAGCACACTCTCTGGCAGCAAAAAAACTGCCGGAGAGTGTTAGCGGTAAAAAAAACACAATGGATGCATGACTGGGGATTATTGAACACTGCTTCTGCGTGTTCGAGACCTAGGCAGACTTCCTTGTCAGCTATGGTTGCTCCGTATGGGCACGGTTGTGCTGGGACAGGGGCCGGGGTCTTGCTCGGTACCCATTGGGCTGAGCTAGCAGGCTCCATGGCTCCAAAAAACGGCTATTAAAGGGAAATGTAGAACAAAGGGAAACGTAACTCACGTTCGCCACTTGGGCTAGTAGCATAGCTAATTACCATAGTGCTAACCAGATAACCTAATTATTTAAAGGGATACTTCAGGATTTTGTCACTAAAGCCCTTGATCTACTTCCCCAGACAGATGAACTCGTGGATTCCATGTTTATGTCTCTGCATCCAGTATAAAGGAAGTTAGCGATAGTTTCACATGCCAATGCCAAGTAGCGTTAGCGTAATGATTGGAAGTCTACAGGAACAGCTAGCATTCCCACAAGCTTCCAGTTATTGCGCTAATGATAGTTAGCAACTTGCTCTAAACTGCACACAGACATACATTTTTTGATCCATGAGTTCATCTGACTCTGTGGAAGTAGATAAGATCATTGCCAAAATCACAAAGTATTCCTTTTACAATGTGAATGTAGCTAGCTTTTGCCTCGTGTTAGCGAAAGAAAGCTAGCTCTATGTTGATCTTGAGATGAACAAAAGTGTGGCTCTCATTCGGTAAGCAGAGAGCGAGCTAGTAATCCTACCCTTCCAGGTAAAAAAGCTAGTCGGTAGACTAGCTATCCAGGTTAGCTAAGCCCTGCAGCTAAGTTAGCTAAGTCTCAGCAACTAGCTGTGTGATGCTACAGTAGCTACCTAAGGAGACAAAGGAATAAAAATCAACGAAGCTAATTGTTACACGAAGTGAAAACTTTCCTTTATGTAAAGTCACCCAACACAGAAGAGGAGAGCTAGCTAGAGTATAACTCTTTTGTGAGAAGAGAATGATCAGAGGGCGGCCGAGTGGCGCTTTAGTATTAAGGGAGTAGCTACCTCATTTGCCACTCGACCTGTCTGGGTCAGACAGAGGTGTATGATTGGTTCTTCGAACTACTTAGAGTTTCTGGTGAATCCCACTGTGAGATATTGAAACAAATAATTCAAAGAGAACCCCTGTTTGGGGTAAAACTTCAATCACTTCACATTTCACACTCTACTGATAATTTATACAACCTGGTCTCAAAGCATTTTGCATGATTCTGTACGTAAATCTGATACACTCCATTTACAGTGAACAAAAATATAAACGTAGTACATCCAACAAGCCTCACAAGCGCAGACCACGTGTAACTACGCCAGCCAGGTCCTCCACGTCCGGCTTCTTCACTTACGGGAACGTCTGAGACAAGCCACCCAGACAGATGATGAAACTGTGGATTTGCACAACCAAAGAATCTCTGCACAAACTGACTGCAGTTTGGCATCGTAACCGACTTCAGTGGGCAAATACTCACCTTCGATGGCCACTGATATGCTGGCGAAGTGTGCTCTTCACCGATGAATCCCGGTTTCAACTGTAACCGGGCAGATGGCAGACAGCGTTTATGGAGTTGTGTGGGCGAGCAAACAGAGTGCCCCTTGTTGGCGGTGGGGTTATGGTATGGGCAGACATAAGCTAGAACACAATTGCATTTTTATCAATGGCAATTTGAATGCCCAGATATACCGTGATGAGATCCTGATGCCCACTGTCATGCCATTCATCCACCACCACCACCTTTCAGCATGATAATGCACGGCCCCATGAAAATAAAAGAGAGCCGTACACTCTAGGAGCTCAGATGCAAAAATGTAATACCAACGTTTCGACAGCCAAGCTGTCTTCATCAGGGTATAAACACTGCGGGATAACTCGTTTATATAGTGTCAAAAGACACAGGTGTCTGTAATCATGGCCAAGAGTGGCCTAATATCATTGGTTAATAATCAAATATTAAAATGTCATACAAAGAACAGCATACAAACAAATGGATAGCATACTATCATAGATTAATTTAACTACACAAGTTTACAAACAATTACAATGGCAAAATCACAATAATCACAAGAATGGCTTCAGATCAAAGTCTACGTTGAGACCGAAGGGCGCAAGGGTCTTTAAATTAAAGATCCAGGCAGCCTCTCTTTTAACAATAAATTATCAAGGTCACCCCCTCTCCTAGGGAGGGTGACATGTTCGATGCCAATATAACGCAGATACGAAATCGAGTGGCCTGCCTCCAAGAAGTGGGCCGCAACTGGATAAGTAAAGTTTTTACACCTAATGGTGCTACGATGCTCTGAGATACGTACTTTTAATTCACGCTTTGTTTTACCTACATAATTTTTACCACAAGGACAAGGACAATGCACGGCCCCATGTCACAACGGCCCCAATACACAATTCCTGAAAGTGGAAAATGTCTCAGTTCTTCCATGGCCTGCATACTCAGTAGACTTGTCACCCATTGTGCATGTTTGGGATGCTCTGGATTGACATGTATGATGGCGTGTTCCAGTTCCTGCCAATATCCAGCAATTTTGCACAGCCATTGATGAGGTGTGGGACAACATTCCACAGGCCACAATCAACAGCCTGATCAACACGCACATACAGTTAACATTAGCAAACTAGCTAACATTAGTCACATAGCTATAATTTGTAACATATCATACATTTAGCGCATTTGTTACAGATTGTATGTTTCGCAAATTCATCAAATTCGTAACTTATAACACATTTTGAAAATGTGTAACTTATTGTATGTTTTGCAATTTCGTATCATATAATATGAATTGTAATTCGTAAACATATCATATGAAATGGAGTATCTCGGATTTGCGTACAGAATAATTATACGAAATGCTCTGAGACCAGGTTGATTTATAAAGTAATCAGTGTTTCATTTGCCCTGTGGAGGTGCTTGAGGTGTTTTTGAAAAGCTATCCAAGGCAAGGCCTAGCTTGCAAACAATATTTCTCACAGTGAGGAGCCAATTATAAAGCAGAAATTAAATTACAAAAAGTTTGAATTCAATAAGAGAGCAGATTGTGTTCTGGTCATATTGATCAGACAGTAAGCTATGTTGCAAGTCATTTAAACAAATTAACTAGACTAAAATCATTCTCAAAAGCTGTGTGTGTGTGTGTGTGTGTGTGTGTGTGTGTGTGTGTGTGTGTGTGTGTGTGTGTGTGTGTGTGTGTGTGTGTGTGTGTGTGTGTGTGTGTGTGTGTGTGTGTGTGTGTGTGTGTGTGTGTGTGTGTGTGTACAGAATATGTGAAAACTATTGGTCTCCATGCATCTATTTAAAATAACATTCCCAGACAAATTAAACATTTTTAAAACAGTGCCGTCAGATTTTACTAGACAAAGGGAAGGTTAATGTGTTGCTTCGTAATGAGAGATCTCCCTATGTCTTCTCTCCTCCCTCCTGACTCATTTCCTCCCCTTTGTATTATTGCTAAAATGTTATTCCAGCCATTTTTATTCTCCTTTCTTCACTTTTCTATCTTCTTCCCCCCCTCCCTCCTCCAGGAGTGGACAGACACCTGCTGCAGAGGAATCCGCAGCGCTCACGTCTACATCCTGGTCTATGACATCTGCTGCTTCGACAGCTTCGAATACGTCAAGACTATGCGCCAGCAGATCCTAGAGACCAGGTGAGGACACGGCCTGCATGACAAATAGGGACCAGCTCCAGCTGGCACCGGTTCTTTGAACAGATGTAATTACGGCTCGCTATGCAATCAGGAGCCTCCACCGCCACACACACAGAGAACATTTGTTTAACATTTGGACTGAAATCAACATGAGTGGCTCAAACTGCCATGGTCAAATGTCTTCATAATCACTTTGGCTTTTCTTCACAATTCCTCTATTGTATTTTTTTGTCTATTGTACAAAAGCTCTTTTGAATTCGGTATCCAATGGATGTTGCTGGAAGCTAAAGGCAGTGTGGAGTGGTGTGATGAAAACAGTTTTAACAACACCCACTCTACAGAAACTCACTATACACTAGACACTCAGCAGACATTCACTCAATTGTTACAACAATAGTCTTTCACAGTGGTTATCTTACCATAATAAAATAAGTTGAGTCACAGTCTGAAAGAACCATTTTATTTCACCTTTATTTAACCAGGTAGGCTAGTTGAGAACAAGTTCTCATTTACAACTGTGACCTAAAGCAAATTACAATATAGCAATTAAACACTGGAGTGATAGATGTGCAGAAGATGAGTGTGCAAGTAGAGATACTGAGGTGCAAAGGAGAAAAGTAAATCAAATAAATAACAATATGGGGATGAGGTAGATGGATGGACAATTTACAGATGGGTTATGTACAGGTGCAGTGATCTGTGAGCTGCCCTGACAGCTGGTGCTTAAATCTAGTGAGGGAGATTTTTGCCGTTCGTTTCAGTCATTGGCAGCAGCGAACTGGAAGGAAAGGTGGCCAAAGTAGGAATTGGCTTTGGGGGTGACCAGTGAAATATACCTGCTGGAGCGCTTGCTGCGGGTGGGTGCTGCTATGGTGACCAGTGAGCTGAGATAAGGCGGGGCTTTAACTAGCAAAGACTTATAGATGACCTGGAGCCAGTGGGTTTGGCGACGAATATGAAGCGAGGGCCAGCCAACGAAAGCATACAGCTCGCAGTGGTGGGTAGTATATGGGGCTTTGGTGACAAAACGGATGGCACTGTGATAGACTGCATCCAATTTGTTGAGTAGGGTGTTGGAGGCTATTTTGTAAACGACATCGCCGAAGTCAAGGATCAGTAGGATAGTCAGTTTTACGAGGGTATGTTTGGCAGCATGAGTGAAGGACGCTTTGTTGCAAAATAAGAAGCCAATTCTAGATTTAATTTTGGATTGGAGATGCTTAATGTGAGTCTGGAAGGGGAGTTTACAGTCTAACCAGACCCCTAGGTATTTGTAGATGTTCTGGATAGCGTCGAACAACAACATGCAAGTGCATCGGTGATGTTGTACCCACGGCAACAATTAAAGCTGGGAGGAGCTAATCTTATTCTCCATGGACTTTACAGTGTCCCAGAACTTTTGGAGTTTGTGCTGCGGGATGCAAATTTCTGTTTGAAAAAGCTAGCCTTTGCTTTCCTAACTGCCAGTGTACATTGGTTCCTAACTTCCCTGAAATGTTGCATATCGTGGGGGCTATTCGATGCTAATGCAGTAATGTTTTGTGCTGGTCAAGGGCAGTCAGATCTGGAGTGAACCAAGGGCAATATCTATTCCTATTTTTTGAACAGGACATGCTTATTTAAGATTGTGAGGAAAGCACTTTTAAAGAATAACCAGGCATCTTCTTCTGAAGGAATGAGGTAAATATCCTTCCAGGTTACCCGGGCCAGGTCGATTAGAAACGCCTGCTCGCTGAAGTGTTTTAGGGAGCGTTTGACAGTGATGATGGGTGGTTGTTTGACCGCAGACCGATTACGGACGCAAGCAATTAGGCAGTGATCACTGGGATCCTGTTTGAAGACAGAGGTGTATTTGGAGGGCAGGTTGGATAGGATGATATCTATGAGGTTGCCTGTGTTTACGGATTTGGGGTTGTACCTGGTAGGTTCATTGATCATTTGTGTGAGATCGAGGGCATCAAGCTTAGATTGTAGGATGGCCGGGCTATTAAGCATGTCCCAGTTTAGGTCACCTAACAGCACAAACTTTGAAGGTAGATGGGCGGCAATCAAGTCACATATGGTGTTGAGGGCACAGCTGGGGGCAGAAGGTGGTCTATAGCAAGCGGCAACGGTGAGAGACTTGTTTCTGGAAAGGTGGATTTTTAAAAGTAGAAGCTCAAATTGTTTGGGCACAGACCTGGATAATAAGACAGAACTCTGCAGGCTCGCTCTGCAGTAGATTGCAACTCCACCCACTTTGGCAGTTCTATCTTGTCGGAAAATGTTATAGTTAGGAATGGAAACTTCAGGGGTTTTGATGGCCTTCCTAATCCAGGATTCAGACACGGCTAGGACACCAGGGTTGGCAGAGTGTGCTAAAGCAGTGAATAAAACAAACTTAGGGAGGAGGCTTGAAATGTTAACATGCATGAAACCAAAGATTTTACAATTACAGGAGTCAACAAATGAGAGCGCTCACCAAAACAGCAATGGACAAGGCATATTGACATTAGGGAGAGGCAAAGGTTGCCGATTGATCATAGGGTCCAGTGAGTAGCTGGGCGGGCTGGAGACATGGCGATTCAGACAGCTAGCGGACCGGGGCTAGCAGATGGGAATTCAGGGGAAGTCGCAACGGCCTGTTGGAAAAAAAAACCTCGGGCGGATTACGTCGGTAGTCCAGTCGTGATGGATCGGCGGGGCTCCGTATCGGCAATAAAAGGGTCCTGGCCAATTGGCAAAATAGGTATTGTAGCCCAAGGAGTGGCTGATGGACCTCTTCAGCTAGCCAGGAGATGGGCCTAGCATAGGCTAGCTCCAAGCTAATTGGTGCTTGCTTCAGGACAGAGATGTTAGCCAGGAGAAGCCAATCGGATAGCAGCTAGCTAGCTGTGATCATCCAGGTGAAGAGGTTCAGAGCTTGCGGTAGAAATCCAGAGATATGGAGAAAAAGAAGTCCGATAAGCTCTGGGTTGAATTATGCTGTGCAGACTGGCAGGAGTTGGCCGGGCTAAAGGTTAGCTGATGATTGCTAGCAGTGGCTAGCTGACTACTAGCTAGTAGCTAGTTAGCTGCTGTTGGGGGTTCTGGTTCTAAAGTAAAGAAAATAGCAGAACCATACCACATTGGGTGAGGCGGGTTGCAGGAGAGTATGTTGAAGTTGGGGTTAAGAAAAACATAAAAAATGTATGCAAAGAAAAAAGATATATAAAGATGTATACACGGGACACGACAAGACGAAAACAAAGACGCCTGACTGCTACGCCATCTTGGATTTCAAACTGCTATTATAATAAAGACCTTGTAATAACTAACGTAGTATAAATTAGTTGTAATTCTTCATAACACACCATGGTGAAAATGTATCAAGGCATATGAGTTATTGTAGATTTGGCCTAAACAATCCTCTCGGCCTCAGTTATTGGAAAGTCAATAACGCTTCCTTTTGAATTTGCAAATCATATCACCTTCGTGGCACTGGGATGTCAAAGTGGACGTCACAGCTGTTCCAGAGGTGACCGTAGGGTCAGGGTGACGGTTACCTGTCATTGGCAGCAGTGATGGACGTGAGGTGTAGTTGTCACATCAGCCTTGTTGGCTGCCGTCACATGGTGTGTGAGCATGAGGCCTTCAGTTAGCGCCCACTCTGACAGCGCCATGTGGCCAAGGCTACCCAGAGGCTAATGGTGTCAGTGACAGCTCTTTTCACAGCCATTCATCTCCCAGTCATCCATCTATGGCGTGGGCTCACCCAGTTATTATTATTATTATTATTATTATTACGCACAAATTATTTACTTTGTTCGATTTCCATGCTAAAGGTTTTAGCAGTAAATTCTTGTAAAATTAACGTTTGGAGCAGTGGTCTACATTTAAAAAAAATCAATACGAGAAGCAGAGTGGACAATCTCCCTCCATTGTCCTTTGCACATATTGTTGTCCCACACCATCATGTTGTTTATACTGTTCAAATTCAGCCTTTTGCTTTTAAGGAACTGACAGCTTAGGAAAAGGTATTTATTTCCTAGAAAAGAGGGAACTATCATCATATGGAAGAGACAAAAGCTGAATGCAGAGGCTTGGGGATGTGGAGAGGAGAGTGACACCCTGGGTTTTAGTCACGTTTATCTGACGAGGAGTCCCGGGATAGCAGGGGGAGCCCGGTGACAGCTTGTCAGTAAGATTCCAGACAAAGCCAGGCGCTGTAGACAGAACAAATGCATTAACCAAGCCTAGTGGAGCAGTGAAGGAGAGACGGGGAATTACAGTCAGCCACAACAGAGAATAGAGAAAAACACACAATGAACACTCACCTCAGAAACCCAAGGTTTCAAACTTCCTCTGTAGGAGCTACCAGCATATTACTTTGACAAGATGGGGATCTGTGGGATTTTAAACCTTCCCTCGACAATAACTCAAGGTTTCTGTCAAGGTGTCCTTTCGTTAGTAAATTTGTTGTCTGGGTTTTTGGTCATGAATATGTCCAGAAACAGCCCTTTATTCTCTCCTTACGAAGAGTCAATTTTGGCCAGGGTTAACAGGGCAGGGGTTGTGATAACTCTGCTTTAATAGCATCAACTATAACATCATAAAAACCCCTCAGGATATCTTTTTCAGATTTCTCTTGACTGGGTGTGAAGGTTAAAATCTTGGGGTACAAACCTGTCAGTCATAGCTAAGCCTTGCTTTTATGTTATGCTGTGTTTCTGTTTAAATGACTACAGAAAAGGAACCACTGTGTGTGCCTGGCTTTAGCTGACCACAGGTGTTAAACCTCTCATTCTCACTGTTTTTGTCTCTCTTTTCCTTTTTCCAGGGTGGTGGGCACAGGCGATACGACCATCCTGATTGTGGGAAACAAACGGGACCTGCAGTGGGGGCGTGTCTTCCCCCGTCATAACGTGTCCGACCTGGTTAGGAAGAACTGGAAGTGCGGCTACGTGGAGTGTTCAGCTAAGTACAACTGGCACGTGCTGCTGCTGTTCGGGGAGGCTATGCGCAGTGTGGTCTGTGCCCGCTGCAAACACGTGCATGCCACCATTCGCTTTCAACGGGCACTGAGGAACGAACGCTGCGCCCTCATGTGATTTACTCAGTGACGAGGGACGGGTGCCGGAGTGGCATTGAGGGCCATTGGTGCAGAAAACCTCATTAGGAACAGCTGAGAATTATTGATGATCACTGTGACTGACTACCATGAGTGAACACGTTTCTGCGCAATGTGAAACTACAGAATTAAACACCCCTCTGTTTTGCTGCTGATACATGACGATATACAGTGGGGCAAAAAAGTATTTAGTCAGCCACCAATTGTGCAAGTTCTCCCACTTAAAAATATGAGAGAGGCCTGTAATTTTCATCATAGGTACACTTCAACTATGACAGACAAAATGAGAATAAAAATCCAGAAAATCACATTGTAGGATTTTTAATGAATTTATTTGCAAATTATGGTGGAAAATAAGTATTTGGTCAATAACAAAAGTTTTTCTTAATACTTTGTATTATACCCTTTGTTGGCAATAACAGAGGTCAAACGTTTTCTGTAAGTCTTCACAAGGTTTTCACACACTGTTGCTGGTATTTTGGCCCATTCCTCCATGCAGATCTCCTCTAGAGCAGTGATGTTTTGGGGCTGTTGCTGGGCAACACAAACTTTCAACTCCCTCCAAAGATTTTCTATGGGGTTGAGATCTGGAGACTGGCTAGGCCACTCCAGGACCTTGAAATGCTTCTTACGAAGCCACTCCTTCGTTGCCCGGGCGATGTGTTTGGGATCATTGTCATGCTGAAAGACCCAGCCATGTTTCATCTTCAATGCCCTTGCTGATGGTAGGCTTTGTTACTTTGGTCCCAGCTCTCTGCAGGTCATTCACTAGGTCCCCCCGTGTGGTTCTGGGATTTTTGCTCACCGTTCTTGTGATCATTTTGACCCCACGGGGTGAGATCTTGCGTGGAGCCCCAGATTGAGGGAGATTATCAGTGGTCTTGTATGTCTTCCATTTCCTAATAATTGCTCCCACAGTTGATTTCTTCAAACCAAGCTGCTTACCTATTGCAGATTCAGTCTTCCCAGCTTGGTGCAGGTCTACAATTTTGTTTCTGGTGTCCTTTGACAGCTCTTTGGTCTTGGCCATAGTGGAGTTTGACTGTTTGAGGTTGTGGACAGGTGTCTTTTGTACTGATAACAAATTCAAACAGGTGCCATTAATACAGGTAATGAGTGGAGGACAGAGGAGCCTCTTAAAGAATAAGTTACAGGTCTGTGAGAGCCAGAAATCTTGCTTGTTTGTAGGTGACCAAATACTTATTTTCCACCATAATTTGCAAATAAATTCATTAAAAATCCTACAATGTGATTTTCTGGATTTTTATTCTCATTTTGTCTGTCATAGTTGAAGTGTACCTATGATGAAAATTACAGGCCTCTCATATTTTTAAGTGGGAGAACTTGCACAATTGGTGGCTGACTAAATACTTTTTTGCCCCACTGTACTTGATCAGATGGAGAGTACTACCCTATCCATCTTTGTAAAGTGTCTTTGATCTTTTCTTGACTTGGAGGCAGTTAAACCAACCAAAATCTGTGGCTGTACAATTTTGAACTCATCCAAGTGCACTAAATAAACTTTCCAGCATCTGTTGTTTGATTAACACGGGCGTTGATCAATGTATGACATTGCTAATGTCAAAGCCCCCTTTGGAGTGGGACTGAGGCTGGCATCTGCTGATGCGGGGACAGGCAGACGGATCCTTCCCCTCCTGGGGCTCAGTGCATTCTCTTTCTCTGCACTGATATGTCTTGAAGGTGCACACTTGAGTGTAAAATCCTTAAAGGCAGCATTACGAATTTCATACCCAACCACTCAAACACTACAAGCACAAACAAAGAACCCAACTGTCATTCAATGTAAGCCAATCGCAAAGGACCCTCTCCTTCACGCCTTCAGAAACCAAAACAAACAACCGTAGGGACACAGTGTCCCACACAGTGTTTAATCTTCTAATAGCTTACAAAACACTGACCGTCCTTACCAGAGAACTGTCTCTTTCATTTACTGAGGACACATCACTTTTTACATCAGGGTTTCTAGTCCTTGGCGGAGGTTTAAACAAGCGTAGTGAACTTCAAAGAGGATGGTGATATGTTATTTGGAGTAATATCACCAAATCCAATGCAACTTTTACACTCCAACTGCAAACACAACCTTGTACATCATAAATATACAATTGTAGATGCACATGAAAAGGGTTTTTAACACAATATAATGCGACAAAATACTTTTGCAAGGCACTGGATGTATTGTATATACAGTTTTGTTATTTGTTTTGTCAATCTACACAACATGCTCTATTGTCAAAGTGGAAGAAGATGAAGATAAATACAAATTTAGAACAAAAATATAGTCATTGCATAAGTATTCAGCCCCTTTGTTTAGGCAAGCCTAAATTAGTAACATTTGGCTTAACAAATCACATAAGAAGTTACATGGACTCACTCTGTGTGAAATAATAGGGGTTGATGTGATTTCTTTAATGACTAACCCTTCATCTGTCCTCCATATATACAACATCTGTAAGGTCCCTCAGTCAAATGGGTAACAATAACAAATCAGACATTGAATATCTCTTTAAGCATGGTCAAGTTAATAATTATACTGTGGATTATGTATTAAACCACCCAGACTCAAAGACACAGTTATCCTTCTGAACTGAGCCACAGGACAGGAATGAAACTGCTCAGGGATGTCACCATGAGGCCATTGGGGATTTTAAAACAGCTACAGAGTTCAATGGCTGTCATGGGAGAATGCTGAGGATGGATCAACAACAATATGACAGTGAAATGACAGTGAAAAGAAGAATTCAAGTGTACAGAATAAAATACTAGGGAGTTTTTCAGGATAAAAAGAAACAGGATGGAGTGTGTTTGCACAGGCAAAATCCTAGACAAAAACCTGCTTCGGGGCCTCACGAGTGGCGCAGCGGTCGGTCTAAGGCACTGCATTGCAGTGTTGCGGCATCACTACAGCCTGGGGTTCGATCCCAGGCTGTGTCACAACCGGCCGCGACCGGGAGTCCCATAGGGCGGCGCACAATTGGACTAGCGTCGTCCGGGTTAGGGGAGGGTTTGGCTAGGAGGGCTTTACTTGGCTCATCGTGCTCTAGCGACTCCTTGTTGGCGGGCCCGGGCAGCTGCAGACTAGACTTCGGTCGTCAGTTGAACAGTATTTCCTCCGACACATTGGTGCAGCTGGCTTCCGGGTTAAGTGAGCGGGTGCTAAGTGCGGCTTGGCAGATCATGTTCCGGAGGACGCATGACTTGACCTTCGCCTCTCTTGACAAGATCGCAATCACGAAATTGGGGAGAAAAAGGTAGTAAAAATGAAAACAACAAGAAAAAAAAAAATTGACCTGCTTCAGTTTGCTTTACACCAGACATTAGGAGAGGAATTCCCCTTCCAGTGGGACGATAACCTACAACATGGCCAAATCTACACTGGAGTTGCTTACCAAGAAGACAGTGAATATTCCTGAGTGGCCAAGTTCCAGTGAACTTAGGGCCTAGATTCAATCAGATCAAGCGTTAACCGGTGATAGCAGACACCTGCATAGCGGATGTTTTGGCAATGTCAGAGGTGGAACTACTTTGGATCATTCAAATCTGAGTAGCTGCTCTTGCAATCATTGTCACTGAAGTCACATCCTCCGAGAAAGTGTAGGCTATATAGACATTGTTATGCTCAAATTGAAAAATGATTAAACAAAATAATGAGGATTTCTATTATCCTAATTGAGGTGGTGTAGATTACATCTCACATACCAGTGTTCCAACTTGTAAAAAAGGCTGCATGGGATTTCTGTTAATGCCACTCCATGCAGCCAATGACATTGTCCGCTTTAGGTACAATGCAGAGAGCCACTTGTGGATCTGACATCTCTAACGCAGTTCCACCACCAACACCGTCAAAACAACCGCTATGTGGATGTCGGCTAAAGCGGATCTGATTGAATAGAGCCTTAAATAAGCTTGAAAATCCATGGCAAAACTTGAAAATTGCTGTCTAGACAGAATTTAAAAAAAAATAATGTGCAAATATTGCACAATCCAGGTGTGCAAAGCTTCACAGCTGTAATCGATGCCAAAGGTGTTTTTAACATGTAATGCATTAGGGAGTTGAATACTTATGCAACAATTATATTTTAGTTATTACATTTTTATAAATACATTTTAATGCCACTTTGTAACACAATAAAATGTGAAGGATTCCAGTCTGAAACTTTTGAAAGGCACTTTGTACCTACAAACACAAGTCAAACCAAACCCCTGATACCTGCCTGTTAATAATGAGATATTATAAAAAGAGGTCTTGTCACGGCCGTTGGAAAAAGAGCACCAAGGTGCAGCGTGGTGAGCTTACATACTTTTAATAGTAGATGTTGCCGACAAAACAATAAACAATACAGACACAAACCGTGATGCTTAAGGCTATGTGCCATCAAACAAAGTCAACTTCCCACAAACACAGGTGGGAACAAAGGGTACCTAAGTATGGTTCCCAATCAGAGAGAACGATAGACAGCTGTCCCTGATTGAGAACCATACCCGGCCAAAACCTAGAAATAGAAAATCATAGAAACACAAAACATGGAATGCCCACCCCAACTCACACCCTGATCAAACCAAAATAGAGACATAAAAAGGATCTCTAAGGTCAGGGTGTGACAGGTCTAAATGTAATTAAATACTTTAGACAGTTGTTGCCAACATATCGGCCTGTTCAGGTTCTCTAAACTGCTAAATACAGCAATAAATACACATTCCCTGCTTGAATCCTGGCAACCTTTGATAAAACAGTAAGCTAGAATTTGTTTTGGAATGAGGGGGAAATATAGGATACACTTGTTCCTAGAAAGTTGCATTCAATGAAAGGACAATACTATTATGCAGAATACAATGCAGATACTAGCCTACCTGACTAGAACCACTTGTATATAAGACAGAGAGTGTTTGAGTGGAACAAGATTTGTGTAATACTATAAGAAGATTGCTTCATGATATTGACAAACTGCCAAACTGCCAGGTGGCATAAGTATTTGATCTGTTGTCTGGGCAATCACATTGCTTAAGGAGAGCCTCAAATGTTTGTAACAGCCCTCGAAATCAGAACAGCACTGCATTACTGTCATGTCCTGTGATTTTAACGATCCTCTTCCTAAATATAAAATTACTTTATATACTGTATGCTGATGAGCACCTGACTGTGTATGATTACAAAGATGAATGAGAAATAGCACTGTGTTGATGTGAAGCTATAATTACGAAGGGCACAGACATCCTATTCGCTGCTCTGTTTCATGATTATGTCATAATAATTTGATACTCCACAGGTAGGTCTGTCTGGTTTATAATACATGCTAGAGAAACTCAACCGACTCTATAAATCTCATAAAGACCACTACCTTGAATTTACCCCACAGGTCATATTGACTTAGAGACTTTTCCCTCCTCCACTGCCTGTATCATATCTTACCATTCCAATAAAATAATTTATTTTCAGGATACCTGTTGAATTTCCCAAGGTCTGAATGATTGCCCCTTCCCATGAGAACCATTATGCTGGTATTGTGAGGTGGTGTCTAAAATATCAGTATTTTTATTTAATTAACTAGGTCAGTAAATTCTTATTTAGAATGACGGCCTATGGGACTCCTAATCATGGCCGGTTGTGATACAACCTGGAATCGAACCAGGGTCTGTAGTGACGCCTCTAAAACTGAGATGCAGTGTCTTAGAACGCTGTGCCACTAGGAAGCCCTGGAGTATTGTGATCTACTGGAGGGGTATATTGAACCTGGGGGCGTCACAAGGAAATAGCCATCAGTTGTGAATTAGAAGATGTTTAAATGCTGTATTCAAACCAATGAATTGTTCAACAAACTCAACACATGCCTGTTTTGAGAAATTAAGTTGCTGAAAAAAACGACTGAATTTGAGTTCAAGGCTACTGGATGCTGATCCCTGGTATGTCCCAGTATGTATTGTTCTTCCTTAGTACAGTTCACAGTGTGTGTGTGTGTCTCGCTGGCCGGCCCCACAGACAGTGGCGGTAATTGAAGGAGTATTCCTAGTCAACTCAGAGGCGAGAGCGAGCGGATGAGGAACAAGCACAGCTGCTTTAGTGCTACGGGCTGCAGCTTTGACAGGGATATTAATAGCCCCAGACTTGATCTTCCAAGCAGCATTTCGCCAGAGGGTTATTTCTAAGTCTGTAGCCACAAAACTCAATACACACAAGGTGACGAGGACAGCATCTGAAGTGAAGTGGAGCAATCAGAGGATGCTAAAGTAGCGACCCGCAGAACTGTTTAATGAGAGGGTCACTCCTGGGAGGCAGAGGTCAAAGAATGCCTTGCACAATTACATTTTCAAAAATCTATTCAAAGTTAATGATCTGTGATTCAGCTCTTAAGACACACATACATCATGAATCTAAAACTTTCAAATCTTACGTAAAAAATACATTAGCAAAAGAGTGTGTGGCTTCAGCCACCAAAGGTGTCCGATCTCATGCTGCGTGACTGTGTGCGAGGGTGTTAATGTCTATCTGTGTCTTTGAGAATGTGTGTGGATGTGTGTTTTCAGCCTTGTATCAATACTGGGTCTGTGGGTCTTGGTGAGATTCTCTGCTAATCTTCTGTGCTCTGATAGAACGGATCCTGGTGTAATGTGGGCAGCAGCTGTGAGACGTCCGACTGTGTCTGCCCGCTGCCTCTGTTTGTGTTCCTTTGTGAGTGGAGAGCTACTGGGAGTCAACATTGAAGTGGAAATCTGACCTCCAAATTTCCCTTACATATAAAATCACAGGGAACGTAATATATTCAGCTTTCAGAGAATAGAGGAGAATGGTGGGGGAAAATTGCTATTTTCTTTTGGAATAAAGGCAAATATGATTACCAGAGCATTGAAATAGTGTTGTGTTTTGGGTTCAAATATTTTTATCTGTGCAGTGCACACAGGATAAGTGAAACATTTTTAACTGGAACTGAGCATTATAATTGAAAAAAGTATATTTGTTGTGTCACACCCTGACCATAGTTTGCTTTGTATGTTTCTATGTTTTGGTTGGTCAGGGTGTGATCTGAGTGGGCATTTTATGTTGGATGTCTTGTTTGTCTATTTCTATGTCTGGCCTGATATGGTTCTCAATCAAAGGCAGGTGTTAATCATTGTCTCTGATTGGGAACCATATTTAGGTAGCCTGGTTTGCACTGTGTGTTTGTGGGTGATTGTTCCTGTCTCTGTGTTTTGCACCAGATAGGGATGTTTTTGGTTTTCCAAGTTTATTGTTTTTGTAGTGTTTATCTTTTGTTATTAAACATGAATCAAAGAAACCACGTTGCATTTTGGTCCGCCTCTACTTCACCACAAGAGAACCGTTACATGTTGAGGTAAATGATCCACTGAATGCTGATATTCTTTCACCACCACTGTGTGGTCTGATGCATCAAAAATGATGTAGTATACTATAGTACCTGTACAGTTGTGGCCAAAAGTTGAGAATGACACAAATATTAATTTTCACAAAGTGTGCTGCTTCAGTGACTTTAGATATTTTTGTCAGATGTTACTATGGAATACCTAAGTATAACTGCAAGCATTTCATAAGTGTCAAAAGGCTTTAATTGACAATTACATGAAGTTGATGCAAAGAATCAATATTTGCAGTGATATGACCCTTTTTCTAGACCCCTGAAATCCACCCTGGCATGCTGTCACTTAACTTCTGGGCCACATCCTGACTGATGGCAGCCCATTCTTGCATAATAAATGCTTGGGGTTTGTCAGAATTTGTGGGGTTTTGTTTGTCCACCCGCCTCTTGAGGATTGACGACAAGTTCTCAATGGAATTAAGGTCTGGGGAGTTTCCTGGCCATGGACCCAAAATATAAATGTTTTGTTCCCCGAGCCACATAGTTATCACTTTTGCCTTATGGAAAGGTGCTCCATCATGCTGGAAAAGGCATTGTTCGTCACCAAACTGTTCCTGGATGGTTGGCCCAGGTGACACACAACAAATACTGCAGATTTTCCTAGGAGCTAGAAGCACGTCTGCCCTATCTTTTTTTCCTGATAAAAAACAGTCCATTTTCAGGTCCCCAAGAAAGTAGACCTCGCTGTTTATCACATGCACTATCAAGCATTTCACACATATTATTTAGCACTTGTTGGCCTATAGCAACACACCAAAAGAATAGGGTTTAGGTGAACATGCAACCACAACACTTCAATAACACTTGACATACAATATTCTTTAAGCATTACAGGGATATGGCTCTGAATATATATATACAGCAACACCTTCCCCATAAGCATTCCTGTACTTTTGATAGATGTAATATCCTTATATTGCTACTGCTGTATCATCAAATTAATTAGAAATGGCTAATATATGAATGTTACCTGATGTTAACAAGTTATTGATTTCATTAACCTTATTTCTAAGGCTACATATATTAATATGGGCAATTCTTTTTACCTTTCCTGGGTAGTTTATCAGAGACATAATATGGAAAAGAGCAAACAAAGCAAGAAAAAATATATATACATTCAGCAGTCCATTATTCAGTTTGTTTGTGAAACTGTGTGATGTGGGGTTGAAGCTACAAACCCATAGGCTTGACTCTCTCCTCTCATCTGGACTCTCTCGGGCTTTTGGGAGGGAGGGTGGACAAAGAGCCTGTCATAGCGGATGTCCCCACACGCTCTGGCAGCTTTCATGGCTGGGATAAGTTCTTTACTTTCTGGTGCACAGCTTCAGGATAGTCTTCGTTGAGGAAGATGGAAGTTCCTCTCAAGTTCTTGGCTCTTTCCATAACAGCTACCTTGTCCTTGAACCTCAGGTTGACTACTATTAACCTGGGCCTGTCACCTGGGCCTGTCACCTGGGCCTGTCACCTGGGCCAGTGGTGGGTTCTCCAGTCCTGTGGGCCATTTTCAGTTTCTCCAAGATCATTTCCCTCACTTTGTCCTCAGACTCTGTCCAGGTCTCATGTGGAGATTCTGCAATTCTGTCCACAACCATGTTGTTCCACGGACCTTGGACCTCCCGGTCACGGATTTCCCGGTCATGGCTGGCTGCGACAGAGCCTGGGCGCGAATCCAGAGTCTCTGGTGGCACAGCTAGTAGGTTCATCATCAATATTACTAAACTCTTCATCAATACCATCACCATCATTCTCTTACCTGTTGGGAGAAGGAGTCTGATACTGCGTTTGAGGGAGAAAAAAGCTCAGAGTCCTTGGGTCTAGTGATAGGGAAACCCTGGTCCTGGCTGACTTTAGGCCCCTGGGGGAGGAAGTGGAGGTGGTTGCGGACAGGGTCCAGAGGACGGGCTGGAGGGTGGTCTGGGCGTGACGACTCAGGAGCAGTGTGGTGGTCATGGTTGTACCCTGGCCATCTGGGCGCCCCGGCAACCTGCCTTTGATCTTGTGGACTGGCGTGCCCAGGCACTGGGCCAGCTTATGGGCTGAGAATGGCTGGATGGATGGGAGAGGGATTAAAAACGTGAGAAGAAAACAATGTCATCATCTGTCACCAGTGCTACAGCAAAGCTGTTAATATCCCAGTATCTGACCGAGGTGAAAATAAAATGTAAGGTACAGTTGACAGGATTCAGCAGCAGTCATTTAAATGTTAATCATTACATAAAGCACTTAATTCCAGTATGGGGATCTTTTTAGGAATGAAGCACAATGTATACATCCTGAAAAACATAAACGCAACATGTAAAGTTTTACTCCCATGTTTCATGAGCTGAAATAAAAGATCCCAGAAATGTTCCATATGCACAAAAAGCTAATTACTCTCACATTTTGTGCACAAATTTGTTTACATCCCTGTTATTGAGCATTTCTCCTTTGCCAAAATAATCCATCCCCCTGACAGGTGTGGCATATCAGGAAGCTGATTAAACAGCATGATCATTACACAGGTGCACCTTGTGCTGGGGACAATAATAGGTCACTCTAAGATGTGTAGCTCTTCACCTGCGTGATTGTCTGTGACCAGCCACCCGGACAGCTGATGAAACTGTGGGTTTGCACAACCAAAGAATTTCTGCACAAACTGTCAGAAACTGTCTAATGGAAGCTCATCTGCATGTTCATCGTCCTCACCAGGGTCTTAACCTGGCTGCAATTCGGCGTCGTAACCGACTTGTGGGAAAATGCTCACCTTCGTGAACAGAGTACCCCATGGTTGCAGTCGGTTTATGTTATTGGCCGGCATAAACTACAGACAACGAACACACTTGCATTTTATAGATTGCAATTTGAATGCAGAGAGATACCGTGACGAGATCCTCATGTTGCATGGCCCCATGTTGCAAGAATCTATGCACAATTCCAGTTGTGTTCCAGTTCTTGCCAATGTCCAGCAACTTCACACAACCATTGAAAATATTGGGACAACATTCCACAGGCCACAATCAACAGCCTGATCAACTCTATCTGAAGGAGATGTGTCGTGCAGCATGAGGCAAATCGTGTTCACACCAGATACTGACAGGTTTTCTGGTACACCCCTCCCCATACTTAAAAAAAAGGTTTCTGTGTTTCATTTTTAGCTGAAGTATTTAACATCTATGATAGATCTTATGAATAAATACCAATTAGGTTTATGCTTGCCATGTTATTGCCTGTCACAATTCATATTCTTAGTCAACTTAATAAAATAACAAACATTGGGAAATGAATGATCATCTCTCATCAGCAGAGAGGATAGAGGTTACACTAGTAGGGGTTGCTCCCAATATAAAGATGTGTCTCTATTCTATGACAAAACGACAACCGCAGTCCACCGTTCTTCCTGTCCTTCCACTCTGTCCCTTTGGGACTTTATTGTATAAACCTGGTGATTCAGGAGAGTGAGATGTTACATGCCTTTGGTTAGAAGCCATCCTTGGAGAGGACAGGCCAGCAATGATTCAGTTACATAAGTCATTTATTACACCAGCATCTAGTGTGGAGTGGTGACGTAGGTGACAGAAGCTGTGTCACAGTGTGACTCAGCAGAGCAACGGGGACAAGCATGATCTATCCATGCTTCCTTTTCTTGACACCTTTAATGCATCTACTTTGTCAATGCACTGTAATACACAATGAGCAGCTCATTTGTCCAAACATAACAAGTGTGCACTGCTGCCTAGTGTGCAGCATGCCCTATGCTGTATGGCAATATTGAGAATAGCTTTGAGTAATATTCCAGGTATTCCATTTCTTCTCCATCCTACTGAAA
This sequence comes from Oncorhynchus gorbuscha, assembly GCF_021184085.1. Lineage (NCBI taxonomy): Eukaryota > Metazoa > Chordata > Actinopteri > Salmoniformes > Salmonidae > Oncorhynchus > Oncorhynchus gorbuscha. The sequence goes on from NC_060188.1 coordinate 58,967,025, forward strand.
TAAAATAACACATATATTAAATATGTATGTACTCTATTGGATTCCTTCTAATCTAAATAGCCTCTGTGGGGGGTGGAACTCAATATTTGGAAGGTGTTCCTAATGTTTGGTATACTCAGTGTTTATCTGCTTTCATCAACTGATTAAATTTGAAATGTCGTCCCGGGCAAGGAAAGTGGCAGGTTGGGCCGAAATTTACAAACGTAACGAAAACCAGGTGGCACCAGTTGTTGTCAGCTGGACCCGTCACACCATCCCGTAATTCTCTGAATTATCTCTCCCACCCCTCGCTGTGAAATTATTGGCGTGGGAACAGAGAACTGTGCCAGTCTCGAGCGCATCCATATTGTTCAAGTCTCTCAACCATTCTGCGAAATCCTCCATCACACACAGATAGAAACCAATGCTGTACATAAACCCTGGATTGCTGATGCTTTGTATTGGCCATAGAAAGGCTTTGAAGCCGCAGGTCTTCATTATTGGCATTCCCCAGTAGGAGCAGTCCTCCATAGGAATGAATGGAATTCTACATTAAATTGACGTGAAATGTTTAAAAATTACATGAATTATTTTTTTCATAAGAGTGGGGATAGTAACATTAGTGATCTAAAAAAATATACTCTAAGGAAAATGTTTGTATATATGTTTTCTTTGTTTAGCTCACATTATAAAGTAATCATTAAGGTATCTAATATAATAAACGTGGCAAAAACTAATGTAGACATTAATAAGTGCATTTCTGTAGCTTCCACTTTGTTCAGGCACACAGGATTCCATTTCTGTTAGTCACATGTCTGTGGAACTTCTTCAGTTTATGTCTCAGTTGTTGAATCTTATGTTCATACAAATATTTACACGTTAAGTTTGCTGAAAATAAACGCAGTTGACAGTACGAGGATGTTTCTTTTTTTGCTGAGTTTATAAATCATTGACAGGTACTTGTCTTCGATAGACTTGAAGGGCTTGATGCTTTGATTCTTGGCATGATGAATCCAGGTAGACATTATTTTGATCAATAACAATGGACACTTCAAGCAGAGAAGTCATGATGAGGTAAAAGATTCATTTGAAGGTATTACAGCAAATATCATATTTTGCCTCAGCCTGCACCTGGTTCCACTTATTTCATGTTGTTTAAGTAACATCATGACAATGAACACATACAGTTGGAAGTAGGAAGTTTACATACATTTATGTTGGAGTCATTAAAACTTGTTTTTCAACCACTCCACAAATTTCTTGTTAACAAACTATAGTTTTGGCAAGTCGGTTGACACATACTTTGTGTATGACACAAGTAATTTTTCCAACAAATTGTTTACAGATTATTTCATTTATAATTCACTGTATCACAATTCCAGTGGGTCAGAAGTTTACATACACTAAGTTGACTATGCCTTTAAACAGCTTGGAAAATTCCAGAGAATGATGTCATGGCTTTAGAAACTTCTGACAGGCTAATTGACCACATTTGAGTCAATTGGAGGTGTACCTGTGGATGTATTTCAAGGCCTACCTTGAACTCAGTGCCTCTTTGCCTGACATCATGGGGAAATCAGCCAAGACCTCAGAAAAAAAGGATTGTAGACCTCCACAAGTCTGGTTCATCCTTGGGAGCAATTTACAAACGCCTGAAGGTACCACGTTCATCTGTACAAACAGTAGTACGCAAGTATAAACACCATGGGACCACACAGCCGTCATACTGCTCAGGAAGGAGACGCGTGCTGTCAATCCTAAAGAGAATTTGTGGGCAGAACTGAAAAAGCGCGTGCGAGCAAGGAGGCCTACAAACCTGACTGTTACACCAGCTCCGTCAGTAGGAATGGGCCAAAATTTACCCAACTTATTGTGGGAAGCTACACGAAACATTTGACCAATGTTAAACAATTTAAAGGCAGTGCTACCAAATACACTCAATTAGTATGTAAACTTCTGACCCACTGGGAATGTGATTAAAGGAATTAAATTAAAGAAATAGAAGCTGAAATAAATCGCTACTGTTATTCTGACATTTCACATTCTTAAAATAAAGTAGTGATACTAACTAATCTAAGACAGGGAATTTTTTTAATAGGATTAAAATGTCAGGAATTGTGAAAAACAGTTTAAATGTATTTGGCTAAGGTGTATGTAAACTTCCGACTTCAACTGTAGTTAGCTAGTTTAATTTAGTGTAAAATACTTGAAAGGAAAAGGTATTGATCTCAGATGGTAATCAGCTACCGCCACCAACCATAGATATGCAGAGGTTAGTCAAAATTAACCTGAAATATGTCTGCATATTTTATCTCTAGCTAGCAAGAATCTGTTTTGTAGTGTGATTTAGCTGTGGGTACTCCTGGTTACAAGGTAATAATGAGCTCATTCCAAATATTCCATTTCACGACCACACTTTCCCCATTGCTCAACAGATCCAAATTAATTCTAAAACATGTTCAATGTCCTTCGGCGTTTGAAACATTTTTTTTTGCAGCTGGATGCCACTTGTTACACATTTTGATGTCCAAATTCAAATGTATAACTGAATATCATTGACAGACTCAAGGTAATACATTTGGAATACTGATTGACATTTCCATGGACCCCTTCCCCTAAAATATTAAAATACAAATCGCAAAATGTAAATGGGGTTGAGATTTCTTTATACATTTGAAAGAAGCCACAATAGTTGAGTTGATGGGCAAAGACAAAAATACTACTCAAATAATTCCATGCATAGTTGATTCTCTCAGAGATCCCTCTCAAACCTACATTGATCCAGCTCAAGATGGTGTCAACTGTTTGAGTAAATATTTCTGATCAGTAACAAACTATTGCTTTGTCAGGCATGATGAAACTTTGATTTGAGAGGCCTGGCACCATTTATGTGACTGGACAATATAAATAACCACAGGTTGAGAGTTTCAAATCCTGTTCACTTCATATTAGCAACAAAATCCTCGCCCTTCTTGATGGAGCCCTTCAGCTCACCAATGGCATCAGCCACCAGATTCTCCTCAAAGGCTGACAGCTTGCCCAGTCCAAGGTTCTTCTCAATTCCGTGTTTCTAAAAGAACAAAAATATTCCTACTGGTTACAACTTCAGCTTATGAACTGTATTCAAGAAAAAAGTGTCCATCATTCAAATAGTAACTTGAAAGGGGCAGTGCAGTTACAAATGTGATTTTCCAATAACAAATATATTTATTTCCACACTACGATGTCAAAATAACACAGAAATTGTGAAAATGGCAGGAATTTCTGCTGGTTCAGGTAGGATGGAACTTTTGACCCAAATCTAGACCCAGACCATCCTAACAGCCAATCAGCGTGGTGTATGTAAATATTTTCAAATTGGTTTCCTAATGCCCACACGATCAGACTGCGCATTAAGGGCCAAAAGAGGTTCAGGGATATAAACCATTCAAAATATATTTAAAAATTATTTTCACCAAATAACAGTGATTAGGCATTGATTTAAAATAAAATTACATAGTATGGGGCTTTAAGTACAACATTAATAAGCAAAAGGTGAAATTTCTGTCTCCAAATTATAAATATATTAATAAGGTGGTGCAGGACTTACCCCAAGGAGGAGAGGTGTGGAGAAGTATTTGCATTCGGTCTCTTCTGACCTTACATACGCGCACTCTACGACTCCCTCCTTTCCGTTCATGGCATCCAGGACAGAGAAGGTGAACCTAGCCCCAGCGTAGGCCATGGACAACGTAGCAGAGCCTGAACACAAATAGGTTAGCCAGTTAGAGCTCAATCAGTGGTTAAAACACAGGATCCACCCCATTATAGTGAATGAAAAAAACGAAGTGTGCGCAATCTTCGTAAAATTAAAAAATAATGGTACCAATAGCTGCTTTTAATGTCCCTGAACAGATTTTTTACATAAAAAAAAATAATAATCACACACAGAAGTTAATTTAGATAATTTAGTTGCCAATGGCAGCCTGCAGTAGCCCGGTCAGCCTTCAACTTGAGTTAAAGGCTCTGCATGGTCAATCCATTATCTGCAGTGGCTGTACACCATTTACTGTGATGCGGCCTCTGCAGAAGTCAGGGAATTCATACTTCTTGCGCTTCGCAGAGCAGATCTGTTGTGAAGATAGTTGTCAAGGAAGTGACTGTGTTTATACAGGACCTCCCACCCCCACCTACCGTCAACCAATCATGTCAATGCGGAGCTATACTGAGCCCTCCGCATCGTTACAAAATTTGGGAGGCGCACGGCGCTGTGGTACATTGCTCATTTTGCCCTCCGGAGGCTCCGCAATGGTGTGAAACCCTCTGTACGGAGCCTCCGGATCACATTTCCGGAGCAAGAATAAGTTGGCATTTAATCAATGAGGCAGCAGCACTCAGCTAACCTGCAACGTCACTTCCTGGAGTAGCTCAAACTGCGCATGTTGTTTCCATGAGATGCCATCTTAACCGATTTCAATGCACTATAGTCTTCAAATAGGAATGAATGGTGTCACATGATCGATGGCTTTGTTCATATATAGACAGTCATTGGTCAGTTCTCAGGGTAACAAACACTGCCTACCTGCTCCAGCCTTGGCCTTCACAACCTCAGTGCCAGCATCCTGGATCCTAGCAGTCAGAGCAGACAACTGGTCGGCTGGGAACTCCACTTTGGGTGTTGCCTACAAAGAGGTGTGGATATTATAATAACTCTACCCACATGTACATATTACCTCAATTACCTTACCTAACCGGTGCCCCCATACACTGACTCTGTACTGGTAACCCCTGTATATAGCCTCGCTAGTTATTTTACTGCTGCTCTTTAATTGTTACTTATATTTCATATTTTTGGGGTTATTTTTCTTAACTGCATTGTTGGTTAAGGGCTTGTAAGTAAGTATTTCACTGTAAGTTCTACACTTGTTGTATTCGGCACGTGACAAATCAAATCAATACAGAGTTCAGTGTATCAAATCAGAGGGCCTGTTGTCCGGACCTCTGGGAGTCTCTATGGGGGTGCCACAGGGTTCAATCCTTGGGCCAACTCTTTTCTCTGTATACATCAATGATGTAGCTCTTGCTGCTGGTGATTCTCTGATCCACCTCTATGCAGACGACACCATTCTGTATAGTTCTGACCCTTCTTTGGACACTGTGTTAACTAACCTCCAGACGAGCTTCAATGCCATACAACTCTCCTTCCGTAGCCTCCAACTGCTCTTAAATGCAAGCAAAACTAAATGCATGTTCTTCAACCGATCGCTGCCCACACCTACCCGCCCATTCAGCATCACTACTCTGGACGATTCTGACTTAGAATATGTGAACAACTACAAATGCCTAGGTGTCTGGTTAGACTCTCCTTCCAGACTCACATTAAGCATCTCCAATCCAAAATTAAATCTAGAATCTGCTTCCTATTTCGCAGCAAAGCATCCTTCACTCATGCTGCCAAACATACCCTAGTAAAACTGACCATCCTACCGATCCTGGACTTCGGCGATGTCATTTACAAAATAGCCTCCAACACTATACTCAGCAAATTGGATGCAGTCTATCACAGTGCCATCTGTTTTATCACCAAAGCCCCATATACTGCCCACCACTGCGACCTGTATGCTCTCATTGGCTGGCCCTTGCTTCATATCCGTCGCCAAACCCACTGGCTCCAGGTCATCTATAAGTCGTTGCTAGGTACAGCCATCGCCTTATCTCAGCTCACTGGTCACCATAGCAACACCCACCCGCAGCACGCTCTCCAGCAGGTATATTTCACTGGTCACCCTCAAAGCCAATTCCTCCTTCGGCCGTCATTCCTTACAGTTCTCTGCTGCCAATGACTGGAACGAACTGCAAAAATCACTGAAGCTGGGAACTCATATCTCTCTCACTAGCTTTAAGCACCAGCAGTCAGAGCAGCTCACAGATCACTGTACCTGTACATAGCCAATCTGTAAATAGACCATCCAACTACCTTAACACCATATTATTTATTTTGCTCCTTTGCACCCCAGTATTGCTACTTGCACACTCATCTTCTGCACATCTATCACCCCAGTGTTTAATTTGCCATACTGTAATAATTGCCACTATGGCCTATTTATTGCCTCACCCCCCTTTATCCTACCTCATTTGCACACATCTCTATTGTATCATTGACTGTATGTTTGTTTATTCCATGTGTAACTCTGTTGTTGTTTGTGTCACACTGCTTTGCTTTATCTTGGCCAGGTCGCAGTTGTAAATGAGAACTTGTTCTCAACTGGCCTACCTGGTTAAATAAAATAATAAAAATTGTGATGTGTATAGTTATTCACAGGGAAAGCATTGTTCAGTGAGAACCTTACACGTTTTCTTTTCCAACTTCATTTTTAAATGACCATGAATGAGGAATTTCTTAAAGCCCCTGACTAATGAAAAATACCTAATCAAGGCCTCCTACTGTAGAACAACCCTCATTCGCTTTGATCCACACCATAAAATGTTACACTAGAGGGAGCCATAAACACATTTGTCTCCAATAGGGGGATGGGATATCTAATAGCTCAAATACCAACAGAATGAAATGACATGAAACAGTAGAGAATTGCAAAAGTGTGTTATCTTTGTAATTCGATTAAGATGTAGGCCTACTGATGGCATTGCAAGACAATCATTCAGGTATTGGATTTTTTATTTTTGTGAAAAAGCCCTTAATTCTTACCTGTGAGATGAGAGGAATAATAGTCTTTCCTGCATGACCTCCAATCACTGGTACATTGACACGTGCTGGGTCAAGGCCCTGTAATACAAAACACCAAATAGTCAGCCATCTAGCATTGCCAATCATTATACAATGAGTGGATACTAGCTGACTAGCATTTGCTGCTGAACAAAAAAAACATCTGTAAGATACAAACAAAACAAGCGTTTTTCCATTCAGGGTGATATCTCTGTGAACTTTGAGATCACTCCTGATGTGTCAAAGGTATAGAGGGTGTGTATAGGGAGCATGAGGAGTGAGGTTCTCAATCCTCTGCAGCTTGAAGATGGATTACTTTCAGCTCTGCAACGAAAGCGTTGGCTCTGACGATGTCCAAAGTTGTGACTCCAAACACTCTATTGGGGTTGTAGACGCCATACTTCTTCATGACCTCTGATGTGATGGGAATAGTAGAGTTGACCTATGGATTGGAAACAAAACTGTTCCTATGTACACAACCAATTTTATATTTAAGAATTTACCATTTAACATGCATTCAAACAAGATATTGTATCATTAAAGGGCATATTGACTGAAGTATCGAAACACAGTCAGTGAACTAAACAGAGCTGGCATGGGAAATTAATTCCCTTCCAAATTAAAGCTTTGACCTCTTCCTGAAAGTCAGTAGTACCTTCTCTTTGGCAACAACACAAAATGGCTTTTGTCCAACACTAAGGCCTCTAACTCTAGACATCTGAGCTGCTCTAGAGTAATGTGAGTCGTCAGGAGGGTGAGTTAATCTGTGAGGTGTCTGCAGAGGAGGTAGTGGTGTATTTACAGGGTTGGCGATGATGCAGATCATGGCCTCGGGGCAGTTGCGGGCGACGGCGTCGGCCAGTGTGGCCACGATGGTGGCATTGGTGTTGAACAGATCATCACGGGTCATGCCTGGAAGAAGTTCACTTTAAAATGTAATGTGTGCACTTCTCAATTGAAAGAAAAGCATAACATGATGTTCTTCATTATGAATCACATTGTCAACTTGGGTGAACTCACCAGGTTTTCTTGGGACACCAGCGGGGATGACAACGACATCACAGCCTTTCAGTGCAGCGTTCAACTGGTCTGGACCCATGTAACCTAGTGAAGGAATCATGATAGTTAAATGACATCAACCAATCAGACATTTTCACACTCATTTCACTATACAGCATCAAGACACTAGTAGCTTAGCTGATGTCCAGCAGGAAGGTGTCTTACCAGTGACGTGGGCCCTGGTCTCGATGTGGCTGAGGTCAGCTGCCACTCCGGGTGTGTGGGCAATGTCAAAGAGAGACAGTTCGCCCACCAGAGGACTGTTCTTTAGGAGCAGTGAGAGAGGCTGGCCAATACCGCCGGACGCACCCAGCACTGCCACCTTCGCATTGTTCTGAGGGGAGAGGAGACAATTTCACTGACTGTCTATCTATCTATGTTAATGATACTGTTCTGCACATTTTAGAAATCCTGGCTACTAACTGTATTTCCGACATAAAATATCACACAGAACCAACATATCTTCTGTGTTTTTGAAGATTTCCAGCACAAACTGTATTTTAGAATACAGATGTGCATCTATTACCAGCAATAAGATTAAATGAGCGACAGACTCATTGTTGGTTTTGTAGGAAGGGTTCCATTAGATCAAGGGTTATAGTCCAAATACAATGTAGAACTTTGCAATGTATCTTTGCACAATAACTCCTTGTCATTTGCTGATATCAAAGACGGGACAGACGAACCATTCACCAGAAAATGGCATCTGTATTTTGTAGGCCATAAACCACTTAGACCCACTTCCTGAGAAGCCAGTATTTCAGAGTGGACGATTCAAGGCTCATTAAGCTGTAGAAAGAATGTAAGCCACCCTTACATTAAGCTCAAAGATAATGGTAACAGATTATATTCAAGAGGTAACTTCTTGATCAATGTAAAAGGCTCTGGAATTATAACATTGTGTAATTTTCAATGTCAACCTAAAGTAACATATTTAACACTGAGATTGTGTCAAGGATAAAATAAACACAGGATTGATGAAACACCTTGCAGTTTTGCTCAAACGGGTGTAGAAAGGAAACATGGCAATATTTTTTATGCTATTGTATATTATCAGTAGTTTTAGTTTATAATCACCTGGGCTAACCATGACTTAAATACAAGGCTACTGTTGTGCCTCATGTGTGTTACATTTGGATACATTAGCTGAAACCTGAATTTGAAACTAATCCTAATATCTAATCCTAATAACTAAACTAATCCTAATCCTAAACAAACTAATCCTAATATCATTAATAAAAACTTGAAATGGGCCATCAGAGGTGGTTCACTACCATCATGTCATGGAGGACAAACTAGAGATGACAACTGACAAAACACATGCCTTGCGGACCTTAAAAGTGAAGGAAACGTTTATTGACCTTATACAGTGCACGCAGCTTTCAACCGTGCACACATCCTTGCCAGCAAGCTATAGCTAACTTATACGACATGGTCGGCAACTATCACTCGTTTTAAACAATCTAGACCATTCTGCGGTGGCTCAACGCGTACGAAGTGTATCTATTACATTGCAAGTTATAGCTAGTTAACTGGCTGTCTAATTATTCTGACAAGCTAGATGGCAGAATAATGTGGTCCTAGCTCAGTTGGTAGAGCATGGCGCTTGTAACGCCAGGGTAGTGGGTTCGATCCCCGGGACCACCCATACGTAGAATGTATGCACACATACTTTGGATAAAAGCGTCTGCTAAATGGCATATATTATTATATTATATATAACCATGCTAGCTAACTAATGATAACGTTAGTTCGCTTAACGTGACTATCTCTCTGGCTGACAAAATTATGTCTTTTTAAAATATATATTAATCGTATTATTTACCTGTGAGGAGGTGGTTAAGCTTCTGTTGGCAATGCAAAGTGTGGGTCTTGCAATGCGGGAAAACATGTTCTCTGATTTTATACCAAAAATAAAATTTGCTGATCCTCTCAGTGACTCAAACGTCCTCTACCTCGGTGCCCGGTCGAGACAGAAAGCGTTCAAAAGCGAGCTACCTACCGTAACTATCGGGGACAGCCTACTTCCTGCTCCATGTGCAGTTTGATTGGTTAACATATGTAAATGTCAATTTGTGATTGGGCGAAAATAATATCAATCATGTATCATAACGTGAAGGTCAAAAGTGGTCCTTTCACTTTAGTGCTGTATTTGTAGGAGTGTATATTCAACCCTTTGCAAACATACTTTAGAGTATGTTGCCTGTAAAAAAAAAATATTCTGCCAATGTTTTTTAGAACCCAATTCATACGGTCCCACCTTTACCACATTCTTTACCACATTCTTGTCGAGATAAGTCTTTTATATCTCCCATGCCAGAAAGGTTAGGAGTGGTAGATGTGAACCGTTGCTATTTATTTTTTTAAATCACAAAGAAATCCATTATTAATTTGTTTTAGGCATGTCATAAACACAAGACTAATCAAATGTATTTTCAAAAGAATATAATGATATATTTTGAGTTTAATTATGTTACTGGTCTGTGCTGGCTATAGGCTGGATGGCTGCCATGCACATGAAATCAACAGTTAGTTTGTTCATTAAAACAGAAAAAACACTTAGGCTATCACAGTCAAAACACATATTTTATAGTAGGCTATGAATATAATGAAATATAACCCACACAACTTGCGTCACGGCAACTTGTGGATCTGCAATCATAAAAAAGTTACATTTTGAAACAGAGCCCATGCTTTTTTGAGCAACGTTTCACCTCTTTCCTACCCTTGCTCCGCATTGTTAGGGAGCAGGCGCAGAGTCTCAGATATTCATCATGATACAGATAGAAAATAAAATACATCTATATTTTATATTTTCAAAAGCATGTAAGTCTCATGTTAATTTTTCACAACTTCCGCAGGCTTTTGGAGTTACCTGTACGCGATCGAGCAAAATAATAGGTCTACACTTGATTTAGGCTACATTATTGTATGCTACATTTTCTGATCAGTTATAGATGATTGCAAACGAATATATAAGCTATACCACCTCCACTTATTTGCCCAGCCAGAGAATTAACCAAATATACAGATGGAGATTCAGTGATACAAAATCACATTGATTGATTAAGACAAGTCACAGGCTTTTGGTCAGGAGTAGGCCTAGGCTACTAATCAACTGTGAGTGAAGAGCTAAATAAACCACATGTTAAGCTACATAACATGCTGTCAAATGTTTTGATCAGTGCTAATAAATGAGCCAACGAGACAAGATGATCATTAGCAGCCCTCACCTGAGCTTAGCTAACATTTCCACACCCTAATTGTAGCCTAACCATTATCCAAATGGAGATTCAGTGAAAAATCTGAAATTGATTGATGTATCAAGACAAGTCCCCACACTTGTCTCAAAGCAGCACAAAATGGTGCTGAAATGGTTGACTGTGTAGCTATTCCTTCCGCAAGGCAATCAAACAAGTGTGGTGAAGAAGGCGGAACAGCACCTCAGGAGGTTGAAGAAATGTGGCTTGCCACCAAAACCCTGACAAACTTTTACAGATGCACAATCGATAGCATCCTGTCGGGCTGTATCACCGTCTGGTACGGCAACTGCTCCTCCCACAACCGCAAGGCTTTTCAGAGGGTAGTGAGGTCTGCACAACGCATCACCGGGGGCAAACTACCTGCCCTCCAGGACACCTACAGCACCCAATGTCATAGGAAGGGCAAAAAGATCATCAAGGACATCAACCACCCAAGACACTGACTGTTCACACCACTACCATCTAGAAGGCGAGGTCTGTACAGGTGCATCAGAGCTGGGACAGAGAGATAGAAAAACAGCTTCTATCTCAAGGCCATCAGACTGCTAAACAGCCATCACTAACTCAGAGAGGCTGCTGCCTACATTGAGACCCAATCACTGGCCACTTTAAAAAATGGATCACTAGTCACTTTATACAATGCACTTTAAATAATGCCACTTTAATCATGTTTACATATCTTACATTACTCATATCATATGTATATTCTGTATTTTATACCATCTATTGCACCTTGCCTATGCGCTTGGCCATCGCTCATCCATATACTTACGTGTATATATTCTCATTCGCCCCCTTTAGATTTGTGTGTATTATGTAGTTGTTGGGGAATTGTTAGATATTACTGCACTGTCGGAACTAGAAGCACAAGCATTTTGCTACACTCGCATGAACATCTGCTAATCATGTGTATGCGACAAACAAAATTTGATTTGATGAGGTTGAAGCAATTGCCCATAGCACTCAGAGACAGGATTATGTAGAGTAACAGCTCTAGGGAAGGGTATCAAAAAAATGTCTGCAGCATTGAAGGTTCCCTCGAGCAAAGTGGCCTCCATAATTCTTAAATGGAAGAAGTTTGGAACCACCAAGACTCTTCCAAGAGCTGGCCGCCCGGTCAAACTGAGCAATCGAGGGAGAAGGGCCATGGTCAGGGAGGTGACCATGAACCCAATGTTCCCCAATGGTTCCTCTGTGACTAGTCAGGACCGAGGGAGAGATGAATGGAGTGAAGTACAGAGAGATACTTGATGAAAACCTGCTCCAGAGCGCTCAGGACCTCAGACTGGGGCCAAGGTTCACCTTCCAACAGGACAACGATCCTAAGCACACAGCCAAGACAATCCAGGAATGGCTTTGGGACAAGTCTCTGAATGTCCTTGAGTGGCCCAGCCAGAGCCCGGATTTGAACCCGGTCGAATATCTCTGGAGAGACCTGAAAATAGCTGTGCAGCGAAACTCCCAATCCAACCTGACAGAGCTTGAGAGGATCTGCAGAGAAAAATGGTAGAAACTCCCCAAATACAGGTTTTCAAAGCTTGTCGCGTCATACCCAAGAAGATTTGAGGCTGCCAAATGTGCTTCAAGAAAGTACTGAGTAAAGGGTCCGAATACTTTTGTAAATGTGATATTTCAGTTTTTTTTAAAGTGTCATTACGGGATATTGTGTGTAGATTGATGAGGGGGAAAAAACTATAATACATTTTTAGAATAAAGCTGTAACATAACAAAATGTGTAAAGTCAAGGGGTCTGAATACGTTCCGAATGCACTGTATATGTTACATTATTATTAAAACTTACCCTAGGTCCTTGTTCTGTGGTTTCTCTGACAGCAATATAGCTAACTAGAACTGCCAAGATTAACTAACTAGATTAATTCTAGCAAAAATATTATCATATTTTTCCTTGCAGTGGATCCTTCTAGTTTGGAGCCTCAACTTCCTATGGATAGACGTTTGTATTTTGTATCATTTAGCTAGCTAGTTCCTAATTAAATTAAAATATGTTCATGAACATCAACCCTTAGTTCTTCACCTTGTGTGGAATTTGTTCCCAGACTCTCTGTCTCTGCATTATCCATAGGGTAACTGTCAACTTAGTCTGAAATTGGACAAGGAGAACAAATCTGCATTGCAAGTATCAATTTGATGTTTAAATACCTTATTTTTAAATACAGATACAGTTGAAGGTTTACATACACCTTAGCCAAATACATTTAAACTCAGTTTTTCACAATTCCTGACATTTAATTATAGTAAAAATGACCATTCTTATATCAGTTAGGATCACCACTTTATTTTAAGAAAGTGAAATGTCAGAATAATAGTAGAGAGAATGATTAACTTCAGCTTTTTGTTCTTATAATCACATTCCCAGTGGGTCAGAAGTTTACATACACTCAATTAGTATTTGGTAGCATTGCCTTTAAATGGTTTAACTTGTTTCAAACGTTTCAGGTAGCCTTCCACAAGCTTCCCACAATAAGTTGGGGGGAATTGTGGCCCATTCCTCCTGACAGAGCTGATGTAACTGAGTCAGGCTTGTAGGCCTCCTTGCTCGCACATGCTTTTTCAGTTCTGCCCACAAATGTTCTATAGGATTGAGGTCAGGGCTTTGTGATGGCCACTCCAATACCTTGACTTTGTTGTCCTTAAGCATTTTTGCCACAACTTTGGAAGTATGCTTGGAGTCATTATCCACATAATTTTCCTGCTTCATGATGCAATCTATTTTGTGAAGTGCACCAGTCCCTCCTGCAGCAAAGCACCCCCACAACATGATACTGCCACCCTGCTTCACAGTTGGGATGGTGTTCTTTGGCTTGCAAGCCTCCCCTTTTTCCTCCAAACATAACGATGGTCATTATGGCCAAACAGTTCTATTTTTGTTTCATCAGACCAGAGGACATTTCTCCAAAAAGTGCGATCTTTGTCCCCATGTGCAGTTGCAAACCGTAGTCTGGCTTTTTTATGGCGGATTTGGAGTAGTGGCTTCTTCCTTGCTGAGAGTCCTTTTAGGTTATTTCAAAATTGGACTCGTTTTACTGTGGATATAAATACCTTTTTCCTCCAGCATCTTCACAAGGTTCTTTGCTGTTGTTCTGGGATTGATTTGCACTTTTCGCGCCAAAGTACGTTCATATCTAGGAGACAGAACGCGTCTCCTTCCTGAGCGGTATGATGGCTACGTGGTCCCATGGTGTTTATACTTGCGTACTATTGTCTGTGCAGATGAACGTGGTACCTTCAGGCGTTTGGAAATTGCTCCCAAGGATGAACCTGTCACGGCCTGGCACAGGGAGAGTGTGGCAGAGTCAGGAGTCAGACCTGAGCCAACTCCCCCTGTTTATCGTAAGGAGCCAAGGAGGAAACCAGGACCAGAGCCGGTGTTGGAGGTGAGCGAAGCAGAGACCGTGAAGGAGTTAATGGGGAAATTGGAGGAGAGAGTTATGAGGGAGTTGCTGTGTTGGTGCTTGAGGCATGGCATTCGTCCGACGGAGCGTGTTGGGGATTTGATGGCACCTGGGTCAGCTCTCCATACTTGTCCTGAGGTGCGTGCTTAGATCGGACACCGAATCTGGTGAAGATTGTGCCAGCCTCACGCACCAGGCCTTCTGTGCACCTCCCTAGCCTTGCACGTCCTGTACCAGCTCAGCGCTACAGTGCTCCTAGCAGTGCTAACCGTGGCGGGTGTGGTACTGGTCAGGCACCGTGTTATGCTGTGGAACGCACGGTGTCCCCAGTACATGTGCCCGGTACGCTACATCCCAGCTCCCCACATCTGCCGGGCTAGGGTGAAGATCCAGCCAGGGCGGTTGGTACCAGCCCTGCTCTCAAGATCTTCAGTACGCCTTCATGGTCCGGTCCATCCAGTGCCACCTCCACACACCAGCCCTCCAGTGGCAGCTCCCCGCACCAGGCTTCCTGTGCGTGTCCAGAGCCCAGTACTCCCTGTTCCTCCCGCACTCGCCCTGAGGTGCGTGTCCTCGGCCCTGTACCACCAGCGCCGGCACCACGCACCAGGCCTACAGTGCGCCTCGCCTGTCCAGAGCCGCTAGAGTCTCCCGTCTGTTCAGAGCCGCTAGAGTCTCCCGTGTGTCCAGAGCCGCTAGAGTCTCCCGTCTGTCCAGAGCCGCTAGAGTCTCCCATCTGTCCAGGGCCGCTAGAGTCTCCCGTCTGTCCAGAGCCACTAGAGTCGACTGTCTGTCCAGAGCCGCTAGAGTCGACCGTCTGTCCAGAGCCGCTAGAGTCTCCCGTCTGTCCAGAGCCGCCAGAGTCTCCCTTCTGTCCAGAGCCGCCAGAGCTGCCAGTCAGCCAGGATCCTCCAGAGCCGACAGTCAGCCAGGATCCTCCAGAGCCGCCAGTCAGCCAGGATCGTCCAGAGCCGCCAGTCAGTCAGGATCCTCCAGAGCCGCCAGTCAACCAGGATCTTTCAGAGCCGCCAGTCAGCCAGGATCCGCCAGAGCCGCCAGGATCCGCCAGAGCCGCCAGTCAGCCAGGATCTGCCAGAATCGCCAGTCAGCCAGGATCCGCCAGAGCCGCCAGTCAGCTAGGATCCGCCAGAGCCGCCAGTCAGCCAGCCAGGAGTCAACCAGGATCTTTCAGAGCCGCCAGTCAGCCAGGATCCGCCAGAGCCAGGATCCGCCAGAGCCGCCAGTCAGCCAGGATCTGCAGCCAGCCAGATCCGCCAGAGCCGCCATTCAGCCAGGATCCGCCAGAGCCGCCATTCAGCCAGGATCCGCCAGAGCCCATCAGCCAGGATCCTGAGCCGCCTTCAGCCAGGATCCGCCAGAGCTTCAGCCAGGATCCACCAGAGCCATATCTGAACTCTCTTAGTCCTGAGCTATCTCTCAGTCCTGAGCTACCTCTCAGTCCTGAGCTACCTCTCAGGCCTGAGCTACCTCTCGGTCCTGAGCTTCCTCAGTAATGAGGCAACCCTCAGTCCAGGTGGGCCCTTTGTTAGGGTTACTAGGCCAAGGTCGGCTGCAAGGTTCGCCACTCAAAGGACGCTAAGAAAGCGGACTAAGACTATGTTGGAGTGTGGTCCAAGTCCCGCGCCAGAGCCACCGCCGTGGACAGACGACCATCCAGACCCTCCCCTATGGGTTTAGTTGTGCAGCCGGGAGTCCGCACCTCTGGGGGGGGGGGGGGGTACTGTCACGCCCTGGCCTTAGTATTCTGTGTTTTCTTTATTATTTTGGTTAGGCCAGAGTGTGACATGGGTGATTTATGTGTTTTGTCTTATCTAGGAGTTTTGTAGATTAATGGGGTTGTGTTCAGTTTAGTGGTCTAGGTAAGTCTATGGTTGCCTGGAGTGGTTCTCAATTAGAGGCAGGTGTTTATCGTTGTCTCTGATTGGGAACCATATTTAGGCAGCCATATTCCTTGGGTATTTTGTGGGTGATTGTTTCCTGTCTTTGTGTTTTATGCACCAGTTAGGACTGTTACGGTTTTCATGTTTATTGTTTTGTAGTTTGTTCATGTTTTGAGTTTTCTTATTAAAGAACCATGAACTTCAATCACGCTGCGTTTTGGTCCGCCTCTCCTTCCCAGGAAGAAAGCCGTGACAGAACCAGACTTGTGGAGGTCAATAATTATTTTCTGAGGTCTTGGCTGATTTCTTTTGATTTTCCCATGATGTCAAACAAAGAGGCACTGAGTTTGAAGGTAAGCCTTGAAATACATCCACAGGTACACCTCCAATTGACTCAAATGATGTCAATTAGGCTATCAGAAGCTTCTAAAGCCATGACATCATTTTCTGGAATTTTCCAAGCTGTTTAAAGGCACAGTCAACTTAGTGTATGTAATCTTCTGACCCACTGGAATTGTGATACAGTGAACTATAAGTGAAATAATCTGTCTAAACACGGGTTGGTAAAATTATTTGTGTCGTGCACAAAGTAGATGTCCTAACCGACTTGCCAAAACTAGAGTTTGTTAACAAGACATTTGTGGAGTGGTTGAAAAACTAGTTTTAATTACTCCAACCTAAGTGTATGTAATTTTCCGACTTCAACTGTAAGTGCACAGAGTTAATTTGTGCACTGTTTTGTTTTCAGATGTATCCTATGCCACAATTCAACAATGCACCAAGTTATTTGAGCAGAATTCAATATTATTAAAAGCACTCCTTTAATTGTCAAAGTCATGACTTTTCAAAGTATACTACAGCATGCTATTGTGTAATAGTGCTTCACTTTGATGTTTTATACATTGCATGTGAATGTAGCCTAGCTACTGTATGTTAGGTAAATATAGCTAAATCTTTCATTCATTAAAATAAATGTCAACATGTATTTATGAAATATATTTTGGAACATACACTCAGTAACCAGGTTATTAGGCACACCCATCTAGTACCGGGTCGGAACCCCCTTTGCCTCCAGAAGAGCCATTGCTCAGTTGGTATCAAGGGACCTATCGTGTGCCATAAAAACATTCCCCACAGCATTACACCACCGCCACCAGCCTGTACCGTTGACACCAGACAGGAAGGGGCCATGGACTCATGCTGCTTACACCAAATTCTGACTCAAAAACTGGGATTTGTTGGACCAGGTAATGCTTTTCCACTCCTAAATTGTCCAATATTGGTGATCGTGTGCCCACTGGAGCCACTTCTTCTTGATTTTAGCTGATAGGAGCGGAACCCGGTGTGGTCATCTGCTGCAATAGTCCATCTGTGACAAGGACCGTCGTTCCAAGATGCCATTCTGCACACCACTGTTGTACTGCGGTGTTATTTGCCTGTTAGCGTGAACAATTATTACCATTCTCTTTCGACCTCTCATTAACGAGCCCACAAGACTGCTGCTGACTGGATGTTTTTTGTTTGTTGCACCATTTTCGGTAAACCCTAGACACTGTCGTGCTTAAAAAGCCTAGGAGACTGGCCGCTTCTATGATACTAGAACCGGCGCGCCTGTCACTGACAATGATACCACGCTCAAAGTCACTTAGGTCACTCGTTTTGCCCATTTTAACGTTCAATCAAACAGTAACTAAATGCTTTGACAGAAACCCAGCCTAAAACCCCAAACAGAAATCAATGCAGATGTGAATGCACAGTGGCTAGAAAAAACTCCCTAGAAAGGCCGGAACCTAGGAAGAAACCTAGAGAGGATCCAGGCTCTGAGGGCTGGCCAGTTCTCTTCTGACTGTGTCGGGTTGATATTTTAACAGTGCATGTTCATAGATGACCAGCAGGGTCCAATAATAATAATAATAATAATAATCACAATAGTTGTAGAGAGTGCAACAGGTCAGCACCTCAGGAGTAAATGTCAGTTGGCTTTTCATAGCCGAGCATTCAGAGCCAGAGACAGCAACTGCGATGGGGTTAGCTAGAGATGGTTGGAAACTGGAACACGTCGATCAAGAGCATCTCAATAATGCTGACGTGTGTGACATGTCTGGTGAGTATGCAGACCATGGAAAAACTGATGCTGAAACATGAGGTGATGGCGGCGGATGAATGGCATGACAATAGGCCTCAGGATCTCGTCATGATATCTCAGTGCATTCAAATTGCCATCGATAAAATGCAATTGTGTTCATTGTCTGTAGCTTATGCCTGCCCATACCATAACCCCACTGCAACCATGGGGCGCTCTGTTCATAACATTGTTGACATCAGCAAACTGCACGCCTACATGATGCCATACACGTGGTATGCATTTGTGAGGCCAGTTGGATATACTGATAAATTCTCAAAATTATGTTGGAGGAGGGGAATCTCATTGCTAGCTGTGCCACCAGAGACCCTGGCTTCGAGCCCAGGCTCTGTCGCAGCCGGCCGCGACCCGGGATGTCCATGGGGCAACGCACAATTGGCCTAGCGTCGTCCAGGTTAGAGAGGGTTTGGCCGGTAGGGATATCCTTGTCTCATCGTGCACTAGCGACTCCTGTGGCGGGCTGGACGCAGTGCACGCTGATCAGATCGCTAGGTGTGTGGAGTTTCCTCTGACACATTGGTGTGGCTGGCTTCTGGGTTGGATGCGCACTGTGTTAAGAAGCTGTGTGGCTTGGTTGGGTTGTGTTTCGGAGGATGCATGGCTCTCGACCTTTGTTTCTCCCGAGCCCGTACAGGAGTTGTAGTGATGAGACAAGACAGTAACTACTAATAATTGGATACCACGTAATTGGGGAGAAAAAGGGGGTAAAAAAATAATAAATATGTTGGAGGCGGCTTAAGATAGAGGAATGAACATTCAAAACTTGAGACACCTGAAGCATTGTGACAAAACCGCACATTATAGAGTGGCCTATCTTTTTCATGACTGTAGCCCACTCATTCTCACTCTCTGTACTAGTGATTAGAGCATTGGGCCAGTAACCGAAAGGTTGCTGGATCGAATGCCTGAGCTGACAAGGTAAAAATCTGTCGTTCTTCCCCTAATAAGGAAATTAACACACTGTTCCCCGGGTGCCGAATACATGGATGTCGTGGTCCTTCTGTAGCTCAGTTGGTAGAGCATGGCGCTTGTAATGCCAGGGTAGTGGGTTCGATTCCCGAGACCACCCATACGTAGAATGTATGCACACATGACTGTAAGTCGCTTTGGATAAAAGCGTCTGCTAAATGGCATATATTATTATTATTATTATGGCAGCCCCCTGCACCTCTCTGATTCAGAGGGGTTGGGTTAAATCTCATCCAAACTGACCCACCAAACCCTCCCCTTGACTGAATTTGAAAATGACCCTCCACCATTTTCCTCCAGGTACCCAATCTGTACATTTCTATCCATCCCTAAGAGCTTTTGTGGACAAGCTACTCCAGTGTTATAAATGCTAAAGATTTGTGCATGTCTCAAGTGTATGCAGACGGGAAGAATATCCTATGCCAGCTGAGGTTGTACGCAGCAACTGTGGTGGCGAACATACGCCTGAGTCCCTGGATTTCCCTGTTAGGTTGAAGGAGACAGAGGTGGAGAGAATAAGGGCTGTCCAACATGTCTCCTATCTGGAGGAGGTGAGAAGTGTGGAAGGAGTAAGTGGCGTTGAAGACACAATGGTAATTGAGACTGCACCAGTGAATGTTTCTCGGCAATCAAGGGATCCTGATTTGCTTGGAAACCCAACATTGAATTGCATTGAATTCTATGCAGGCAAAAATTAGTGTTTGAATCAGGACATTTTCCTCTCAGGACCTCTACAAGCCAGAACGTTGGATAAAATTATATTTTAACATACTTTACTGGTTGTCTGTGCGGTTGGTTCTTTTGGCCTGTAGAAATGTGCGATCCTGATATATTACAGTTGTAGCATTTATTACAATGGTCATAAACTGCACAGCACAAAGAAAGAAGAAATAAGAGAACATTTGAATTATTGTGAGTGCAGCAGAACGCTTTTTGTGATTCTGAGTTTACAGCCGTGCCATTGCAAGAAATCCTGTCAAAATATGTTTTGCCCTCGCAGGCCCCTGAGTTTGTAGGGATGTTACTTGAATTGGAATGTGACTGAAGGAGTGGTATGTTTTATGTGTCTGGTTTTTATTTTGTATGATGTCGGTTTTTCCTACATTGGATATTTTTGCTATAGTTTACCAAGCGTACGGTAGGTGGCGGCATGCACTTCTATAGCTAGTTTGCAGACCGCCATACTACCATAGAAGAAGACGGAACGTAAACTACACAACATGGAGACAGCAGTTGATAAACTGGAGGCGATGGTAAGCTTTTACAACCACTTTAATTTCTAAACCAGCGAAAGTAAACCTATGCACCCAGTCTTTAGATAGGCTTTTCTGTAGTCAATTAGCTATTTGAGGAAATGCGTCAAAAATAGGAATGCAACGTTAGCAAAGTGAGAGGAGCTAAAATAAAAAAAATCTGCCATTTTCGTAGGAAAAAAATATTTCCAGGAAAAGAACCACGAAAACATACCATTGTAGCTAAGTGTTTTCTGCAATGAACCAAAATTCAAAAAAATGTTCGCTTGTGTCACATTGCTCATGTTCACTGTTTATTTAGGTAGTTAGCTATCTCGATGGCTTGTTTGCCACACGTTTCACAATGAGTACGACAGACTGCGCCTGCAAAGAGGACATAAATTAGACGATGTCCCCGCGCTTACGTGGTCGTTCATGTTGTACGTGGTCGTTCATGTTTAAAAGCGAAATTTCACGCAATCAATTGAAAGTTGTACAAATTCGTTGTTAGCCAATCGAAAGATAAAGGAGAGAGTTTGCAACGATAACATTTGTGGGTGTTCCAATCACGGCCCTTATCAAACGTACAGTATGCAACTGTTACAAACTAGCCAGATTGGGCACCACACGTTATTTCAACGTGGACATTTGGGTAGTATTTGGTTGAGACATTGAACAATGAGATTTCAATCTTTTATTCACCCACTCAAAGTCAGCCAGAAGTTTGTTAAATCTCAATGTGGTATCACTTAGTCTGATTTAATCAGGCTGTTATACACAATACATTGGTATATAGGTCCTGAGACATTTATGTAGAATATTAGGTAAATGTTCCATACAAGCCAGAATGTTTTAATACAATTACATTTAAACTTGCGCTACCGGTTGTCTGTGCAGTTTGTCCTTCTGCTGCTAGAAAATTGAGACAATATCGACAGAGTAATGTTATTTGTGCTGAGCTATTTATCCAAAATATTTTATTTTTGGTTCAATTATTGCTTTTTTTCTGTGAGCTTAATGCACACATTGAACAGTTTCTCTATAGATAAATACGATCCAGCCTGAACTGTGCAATGTAGTAGAAAGTTGTATTTTCCAACAGGCCAATATTCTACATAGTTTAGTGCAACAAAATGTGGTAATTAACTATAATAGCTAGGTTTCCTTCCAATTGGCTACAGATCTTCATGCAAGTATTCTTAAGTATGCATGAAGAAAATATGCATGTTTTCCCTCCAGTGTTGTGTTTCCACCAAACTGACTTATTGCAGAGAACTCAGTGCATGACACGACTTACATTTTGTGTGCACTTTCATGTACCGAATAAAAATTGGTTTCTGTTGCATTTTCAACTCTACCAGTAGTTTTGTCAGAAACTGTTGAATAGCAAAGGTGCCTACTCTGGTCTTGGCACATGTGCTCTAGTCAACAGCTCACAGATACAGAGCGAGAACATCAATTATGTATTTATTATCGATCCCCAATTGCCAACAGCTACTCTTCCTGGGGACTGGCAAAATGAAGGCAGTTATACAATTTTAAAAACATTACAGAATTCACAACACACTTTGTGCCCTCAGGCCCATACTCCACTACCACATATCTACAATGCCAAATCCATATGTACATGTGTGTATAGTGTGTATATTATCATGTGTGTGTTTATGCATGTGTCTGTGCCTATGTTTGTGTTACTTCACAGTCCACGCCATTCCATAAGGTGTATACTTTTACCTGCTTTTTGAATCTGATTCTACTGCTTGCATCAGTTACCTGATGTGGAATAGAGTTCCATGTAGTCATGGCTCTAGTACTTTGTGCCTCCCATAGTCTGTTCCGTATTTGGGGACTGTGAAGAGACCTCTGGTGGCATGTCTTGTGGGGTATGCATGGGTGTTCTGTCACCAGAATAAGACCTTTGATAATTATTGGAAAGGAGCATCAACTTCATAGTGTGCACTTTCAACACCCTGTGAAGTTCATCAAAACTTACTTCATCTGTAGCCTAATAAACTGCATAGTTTCCTGAGTTGTAGTGGAGGACCAGACACTATATCATCACATGTCTCCACGTTTGCGTCAATATTATGGTTATTATATCAGTATTTGCATATAAAGGCAACCGCCATTTCTCGCATAATATATTTTACCGAAACAAAGATCCCACCATGTCCAATGAACAAATTATCTGTTCGCATCTATAAAATTGTACCGAAACTTCCGGTTTCCATCACATCTGTTGTGATAATAAAATATAAAAAATACGTTATGACTTTACTGTCGATGGAAACATGGTTACTGACTAAAATCCCTTGCACATCTACTTGTCTGGTCTGTTTATTTTATGCCTGCTATGGAAGAGAAGAATGTGTGATCATGAGGGAATATAGAGAGCACCTATTGCTTCGCCAGGTATCTACCTGAAAATACACAATCAAAGTGAATGATAGTTAGTATTCAGAAGTCGTAAAAGTTTGCCTGATTTACTTTGAAGAACTACAAAATAGAGATGAGAAGGTGAAATGAAATAATAAAGCCATCAAGTAAAACAAATGTAGTATAAATAACTTAAATATTTTATTAAAGTATTGTGAATAAAATATGGTTATTAAGTGATAAGCATTCATGGGCAGTCACTACCATCATGGTAATTATTAATTGCTTTATTCTGTTACAGCATTCAACCAAAAGAATGGAAACCGAAATCGAAAACCGTGATAATTTTTTAAAGACTCAAACCAAACCTACTTCAAAAATAACTAATCGCTCAGCACTAAGTGTTATTAACCTGACTTTCAGTACACTGGTCTGTATATCGGTTTGTACATCCAGGTTTTTATTTTCAATACTGATGCAATTCGCACAGTGTCAAACACTTGCACAGTATGGCCTGGCCTAAATGAACCACAGACCAAACGGCAAACACTTCCAGCTGATTGTGAGGAAATGTGCTTCTGGAGACTACTTTTGGTTACATTCGACTATGTTTACATATTGTGCATCACGTGCAAAGAGTCGAGATTGGTAATAAACGTCAGAACCCACGGTGCCTCAGAAAGTGGGTGAACAACACTTTCCTGTGACCCTATCTACACCTACCACCAAAAGGACCAACAGCATGTACAACAGGTAAAGTAACCTCAAATGTTATTTTATTCAACATTCTGGCTTATAGAGATTATTAGTGGTGTCAAGATTCGACTCCGAAGATTCAGTATTTTTGGAACGAATGATACTGATTGTATACGTAGGCTACTTCCGAGAACACAATCTCGTGGGTTAGCAAGAGAGAGGGGAGGGGCACAGCCCCTAGGTAGGTAGGTAGGTAGGTAGGTAGGTAGGTAGGTAGGTAGGTAGGTAGGTAATGCAAGGCAGCCACCATGCACACAGTCAGAACTGTGCATCGGTAATCAAAAGCTGTATTTTGCAATTTCTTGGCTTGCAATGTCTTGCAAGTTCACAAAAGTAAGTAGGGGCTATCTATGATTAGGTTACCGTAAACTATTTTACATGCAACAGACTGAAGACTGAACACACACACATCTTTTATAGCGAAGAGATAGATCAGCCGACCCAGCGAGGAAGAGAGGGGCAAGGCAGACAGTTGGAACTGTGCACATAGGCTAGGCCTATATATTTGATGATTTGTATCTCGCAATGCCTTGTAAATTCACCACAAGTATATTAAAGTATAGATTAGGCTATCAATGAGTATGGCTAAACTACTCTACACTGTGCCAGTGAATTGAAAATGAACAAACATGTCAATTTAATTAGGCCTAAATATGCAATAAAAATAATTGTACTTATAGCTTATTTAGTGAAACCCTGGCTGTTTTTTGTCCTAGGCAATAGATAGCAACGCAGGGCATCCCCAATTTCCCCACTGAGCCCTATCTTATTTACATAAGTATTCAGAACCTTTGCTATGACTGAAATTGACTCCATCCTGAACAGATCAAATCAAATCAAATCAAATTTATTTATATAGCTTTTCAGCTGATATCTCAAAGTGCTGTACAGAAACCCAGCCTAAAACCCCAAACAGCAAACAATGCAGGTGTAAAAGCACGGTGGCTAGGAAAAACTCCCTAGAAAGGCCAAAACCTAGGAAGAAACCTAGAGAGGAACCGGGCTATGTGGGGTGGCCAGTCCTCTTCTGGCTGTGCGTAGAGATTATAACAGAACATGACCAAGATGTTCAAATGTTCATAAATGACCAGCATGGTCAAATAATAATAAGGCAGAACAGTTGAAACTGGAGCAGCAGCACAGTCAGGTGGACTGGGGACAGCAAGGAGCCATCATGTCAGGTAGTCCTGGGGCACGGTCCTATCAGGTCCTCCGAGATTTGAGAGAGCATATGATTTGTCCTATCTTATAACAGAACGTGGCCAAGATGTTCAAATGTTCATAAATGACCAGCATGGTTGAAATTAAGGCAGAACAGTTGAAACAAGGAGCATGGCCATGGACTGGGGACAATGTCAGGTAGTACATTAGGCCAGTCAATGGAGCAGCAGCATGGCCAGGTGGACTGGGGACAGCAAGGAGTCAATGTCAGGTAGTCCTGGGGCATGGTTCTAGGGCTCAGGTCCTCCGAGAGAGAGAAAGAAAGATTTTAGATTTACACAGGACACCGAATAGGACAGGAGAAGTACTCCAGATAAACAAACTGACCCTAGCCCCCCGACACATAAACTACTGCAGCCTAGGCTGAATAGATGCAATAAAAAACAGGAAGGATATAACCCCACCCACTTTGCCAAATACAGCCCCCACACCACTAGAGGAAATCTTCAACCACCAACTTACTCCTGAGACAAGGCCGAGTTCTCCGACACTGTCCTAGGGGGGGGGGGGGGGGGGGGGGGGAACCCATAGTGAATCAACCCACCCAGGTGACGCACCCCCCCAGGGACGGCACGAGAGAGCCCCAGCAAGCCAGTGACCCCAGCCCCGTCTTAGAGGCAGAGAATCCCAGTGGAAAAAGGGGAACCGGCCAGGCAGAGACATTCGTTGAAGCCTTTCCGCTTCCCACTGGGCCAGACTACTTCAATGACCCACTGAAGAGATGAGCTCAAAAGTCCATCCTGTTTCCATTGAGACCGTTCCATCTCTAGATGCATCTACAACTTAATATAATAATAATATATGCCATTTAGCAGACGCTTTTATCCAAAGCGACTTACAGTCATGTGTGCATACATTCTACGTATGGGTGGTCCCGGGGATCGAACCCACTACCCTGGCGTTACAAGCGCCATGCTCTACCAACTGAGCTACAGAAGGACCACAACTTGTTTGGAGTCCACTTATGGTAAATTCAATTGATTGGACATGATTTGGAAAGGTACAACCCTGTCTATACAAGGTCTCACAGTTGACAGTGCATGTCAGAGCAAAACCCAAGCCATATGAGGTCAAAGGAATTGTCCGGAGAGCTCCGAGACAGGATTGTGTCGAGGTACAGATCTGGGGAAGGGTACCATTCTGGTCCCGAAGAACACAGTGGCCTCCATCATTCTTACATGGAAAAGTCTGGAATCACCAAGACTCTTCCTAGATCTGGCCACCCAGCCAAACAGTAATTGGGGGAGAATGTGACCAAGAACCCAATGGTCACTCTGAGAGGGCTCCTTTCTGAGAGTTCCTTTGTGGAGATGGTTGTTCTTCTGGAATGTTCTCCCATGTCTGCAGTGCTCCACAAATCAGGCCTTTGTGGCCAGACAGAAGCCACTCCACTGTAAAAGCACATGACAGCCCGCCAAAAGGCACCTAAAGACTCTCAAACCATGAGAAATAAGATTCTCTGGTCTGATGAAACCAAGATTGAACTCTTTTGCCTGAATGCCAAGCGTCACGTCTGGATGAAACTTGGCACTATCCCTACGGTGAAGCATGGTGGTGGCAGCATCATGCTGTGGGGATGTTCTTCAGAGGCAGGGACTGGGAGACTAGTCCGGATCAAGGGAAAGATGAACGGAGCAGAGTACAGAGAAACACTTGATGAAAACCTGGTCAGGACCTCAGACTGGGGCGAAGGTTCACCTTCTAACAGGACAATGACCCTACGCACACAGCCAAGACAATGCAGGAGTGGTTTTGGGATCGAACATCTCTGGAGAGTACTGAAAATAGCTGTGCAACAACGCTCCCATCCAACCTAACAGTGCTTGAGAGGATCTACAGAGAAGAATGAGAGAAATTCCCCAAATGCAGGTGTGCCAAGCTTGCGGCGTCATACCCAAAAAGACTCAAATCACTGCCTCACTCTGGTCCAAAATATGGTAAAAGAAAACCGCTTGAATTGTCTTAAAAAGATTATGATGCTTATATGGTATTTCCAAAGATATTTATATAGGTCTACTGATCTAAACATTTTGACAATTGAGTAGTGAACTGCTGCTTTCAGTGTAGCAAAGCCCATGATTAACACCTGCTTCATTGGTCAATCATACCTCTATTGGATAGTGGAGAGAACCTCTTAAAAGGAAGCTTGAAATCTGTGGGTCAGTTGTTAAACAAGTATTTTTAGAGGGTCATTATCAGCAACCATCACTCCTGTGTTCCAGTTAGCTAATCCAAGTTTATAATTTTTAAAAGGCTAATTGATCATTAGAGAACCCTTTTGCAATTATGTTAGCTGAACACTGTTGTTCTGATTAGAGAAGCAATAAAACTGTCTTTAGACTTGTTGAGTATCTGGAGCATCAGCATTTGTGGGTTCGACTACAGGCTCAAACTCGTCAGGCTTAAACTCGTCAGTCTATTCTTGTTCTGGGAAATTAAGGCTTTTCCATGCGATAATTTGCCAAGAAACTGAAGATCTTGTACAACGCTGTGTACTACTCCCTTCACAGAACAGCGCAAACTGGCCCTAACCAGAATAGAAAGAGTGGGAGGCCCCGGTGCACAATAGTCTACCAACTATAACTTTCCTGTGTATTTCAGATTGAATCAAGGCATTAGAATGTACCAGATGCCACCAAAATAGAGCTTGTTCAGCAAAACATTCTTAACCTGGGTGGGATCTGGCTACTTTTTCTATGTGGCTGGCTACTCAATGTGCTTGTGGAAAACACTGTTCTTTATCTTTATTTTTGGTTCAGATGAAGATGTGAATCCAACATATTAATGAGTAACTAGATGATTACATTTGAAATCAGCCAATGTTTGAAACCCAAGGCCTACAGTGGATTCAGAAAGTATTCAGACCCCTTGACTTTTTCCACATGTTATGTTACAGCATTATTCTAAAATGGATTAATCTACACACATAATTAAAAAGCAAAACAGGTCTTTCATGCTAATATTCTAAAATATGCATCAAAGAAAATGTATTTTTTTCCCACCAGTGGTTTTTCTGCTAAACTGACTTGTAGCAGATAGAAATGAGTGTGTGAAGTAGTGCACATGGACATTTTTCGCTTAAGTTTTCATGTACAGAATAAAAATCTAAAGTTCAATGTATTTGCCTCACATATTCAAATGTACCGATACGTTTCGTCACAAACATTTGTGTTAAGTAGCAAATGTGCCTGCTTTGGTCTTGGCAGTTGCGCTATAGCCAATAGCTCTCAAATTCAGTGCGGGTAGGCTGTAGAGGTTGATCGATTATGATTTTTCAACGCCGATACCGATTTTATTGGAGGACCAAAAAAAAGTTTCGGCCGATTAAAAAAAAAATATATATATATATATATATATTTTTTTTTTTTAATTTTTTACTTTTTTAAAATGTATTTGTAATAATGACAATTACAATAATACTGAATGAACACTTATTTTA
Source organism: Oncorhynchus gorbuscha (assembly GCF_021184085.1). Taxonomy (NCBI): domain Eukaryota; kingdom Metazoa; phylum Chordata; class Actinopteri; order Salmoniformes; family Salmonidae; genus Oncorhynchus; species Oncorhynchus gorbuscha. Next base: position 58,995,479 of record NC_060188.1, read on the forward strand.
AAATCAATTTAGCCTCAAATAATGAAACATGTTCAATTTGGTTTAAATAATGCAAAAACAAAGTCTTGGAGAAGAGATTAAAAGTGCAATATGTGCCATGTAAGAAAGCTAACATTTAAGTTCCTTGCTCAGAACATGGGAACATATGAAAGCTGGTGGTTCCTTTTAACATGAGTCTTCAATATTCCCAGGTAAGAAGTTTTAGGTTGTAGGAATTATAGGACTATTTCTCTCTATACGATTTGTATTTCATATACCTTTGACTATTGGATGTTCTTATTGGCACTTTAGTATTGCCAGTGTAACAGTATAGCTTCCGTACCTCTCCTCGCTCCTACCTGGGCTCGAACCAGGAACACAATGACAACAGCCACCCTCGAAGCAGCGTTACCCATGCAGAGCAAGGGGAACAACTACTCCAATTCTCAGAGCGAGTGATGTTTGAAACGCTATTAGCGCGCACAACGCTAACTAGCTAGCCATTTCACATCACATCGTTACACCAGCCTAATCTCGGGAGTTGATAGGCTTGAAGGTTTGAAGGAATGCTTATGAGCCTGCTGGTGCCTACCATCACTCATTTTATAACATTAATTATAACATAATAACACACAGAAATGTCGGCCGTATGTCATTAATCTGGTCTAATCCGGAAACTATCCTCTCGAAAACAAGATGTTTATTCTTTCAGTGAAATACGGAACCGTTCCATATTTTATCTAATGGGTGGCATCCATCAGTCTAAATGTTCCTGTTACATTGCACAACCTTCAATGTTATGTCATAATTACGTAAAAGTCTGGCAAATTAGTTCTCAATGAGCCAGGCTGCCCAAACTGTTGCATATACCCTGACTCTGCGTACAATGAACGCAAGAGAAGTGACACAATTTCACCTGGTTAATATTGCCTGCTAACCTGGATTTCTATTAGCTAAATATGCAGGTTTAAAAATATATACTTCTGTGTATTGATTTTTAAAAGGCATTGGTGTTTATGGTTAGGTACACGTTGGAGCAACGACGGTCCTTTTTCGCGAATGCGCACTGCATCGTTTATATAACGCAGGACACGCTAGATAAACTAGTAATATCATCAACCATGTGTAGTTATAACTAGTGATTATGATTGATTAAGTTTAATGCTAGCTAGCAACTTACCCTGCTTTTTACTGCATTCGCGTAACAGGCGGGCTCCTCGTGAGGTAGTTGGTTAGAGCGTTGGACTAGTCAACTGTAAGGTTGCAAGATTGAATCCCTGAGCTGACAAGGTGAAGAAATCTGTCGTTCTGCCCCTGAACAAGGCAGTTAACCCACCGTTCCTAGGCCGTCATTGAAAATAAGAATGTGTTCTTAACTGATTTGCCTAGTTAAATAAAGATTAAATAAAGGTGTAAAAATATATTTTTTTAAATGGCCAAATCGGCAACCAAATTTGTTATGAAAACTTGAAATCGGCCCTAATTAATAGGTTGACATGACTATGGATCGAGCAAAAACATTTTATTTTTCAAACTGCTGTCAACCATTGAACATTACGTCACCAGAATAAGACCCTCGATATTTATTGGAAAGGAGCATCAAGCTCATCACCGTGCCATTTCACTACCCTGTGAAGTTCATAATTGATTTCATCTGTAACCTAATAAACTGCAAGTTGTAGTGGGAGGATGACACTATCGTTGCGTGATTCCAAGTTTATTTCGATATGATTGTTATTATATCAGTAGTTGCACTTAAAGGCTTTTCTACCGCCATTCCTCCTACATTCCATTCCTCAAACAAATGATCTGTCCGCATTTATAAAATTCTACCGACACTTCCTATTTCCATCACACCTATCGTGAATTATTTTTATACACGGTATAACTTGGCTTCCATAACAATGTGGATATTGTCACTCGATGTTGATAATTTGTTACAATGATGACCTAATCCTGTGGTTGAAATTCAACTCTTAAAACAACAGTTGATTTACTTTTTTCTAAACCAAATGTATTTCCGTGTAGATTCCACGTCACAATATATTGACAACCAGTTTGTGCCCAGTGGGTAGTAACTAGACTATTCAAATATGATGCATTCACTATCTATTCAGCAGCTTCATGTAGCTTCACTTGCTTGTTTCTCTCTGCTGTCGATCACTGCATTTCAAAACTGGTTTTACTTGAGGTTTAGATAATTTGATTCACCCATTAATATTTTTTCTTGATCTGGCTCCGCCAATCCAATTAAAGTTTCTGTCATGTAGTTAATTATTTCTCTAGTTTGACAGGAGGTTGGATGTCTCCAATTTTATTTCAGGACTGATAACACAGGATAAGAGGAATCCATTATGTTGTGTCTGTCTGTCCAGTGCCCCTTTTTATATTGTCCTACTGGTGACCCTGTAATGAAAGCAGTGCAATGTTAAAAGGGCATTGGCCAGGGATTATTCCCAAGGAGGTTTTGTAAGGTGTAGGTGTGAACCTTTGCTCAACAAAGCTGTTTGCAGGTGCTCTGACTTCATTGCACTACTGTATTGGACAGCTAGCAGTGCAATAGTATTGTCAAAGCATCTGAAAGCAGCAAAGACCACTTTTGGAAGCCGCAAAAACTGTAGGACAAAGTGGTGAAAGCTGCCACTTTCCTCACCAAAGGGGGGGGATTCAGACCGGAGTTACTCGCTTAAATGGAACTTTATTCCCTTTTCTCTGTGCAAGTATTCTGACCTTGAACTTAAGCATGGGACAACTCATGTGTCAGCCAGTTATTCATTCATGAGACCTAGGTAATCTGTTTACAAAAAAAATTGGCACAGGAGGGTAGTGCGTTTTTAACCCCCCCCCTGATTTACATTTGCCATTTTGCAGGTTTTACTATTATGTCTTCCATATAGCCAAGTCTTTTCATCCACTTGTATGTGCCTCCATTATCGAGGTGGTTTGGTACTTCCCTTGTGCACTACGCTTTTCTGAGCGCTTACTATACCACGGGTCAATGTAGTCAACCAGTCGACTGTCTAGCCTGCCCTCTATCCATAGTGGTAGGTGGATCGTTTGTCCAGATCTGCAATAGGTTAACTAGCGGTCATACCACAAACAAAATCATACAAATCTGCAAAAGTTTTCAATATACAGTGCATTTGGAAAGTATTCAGACCCCTTGACATTTTCCACATTTTGTTACTTTACTGTTGCAGTTCTAAAATCTATTACATAGGTTACCCCCCCCCCTCCCCTCCCCTCAATCTACATACAATACCCCATAATGACAAAGCAAAAACTGTTTTTTAGATTTTTTTGGTGAAAAACATAAACTGAAATATAACATTTACATAAGTATTCAGACCCGTAACTCAGTACTATAAAGCACCTTTAGCAGCGATTACAGCCTTGAGTGTTCTTGGGTATGAAGCTACAAGCACACCTGTATTTGGGGAGTTTCTCCCATTCTTCTCTGCAGATCCTCTCAATCTCTGTCTGGTTATATGGGGAGCATCGCTGCATAGCTAATTTCAGTTTTTCAGATGTGTTCAAGTCCGGGCTCTGGCTGGGTCTCTCGAGGTCATTCAGAGACTTGTCCCGAAGCCACTCCTGCATTGTCTTGGCTGTGTGCTTAGAGCGGTTATCATGCTGGAAGGTGAACTTTCGCCCCAGTCTGAGGTGCTGAGCGCACTGGAGCAGGTTTTCATCAAGGATCTCTCTGTACTTTGCTCCATTCATCTTTCGTCTCCCTGTCCCTGCCGCTGCTACTACCCTGCTTCACCGTAGGGATGGTGCCAGGTTTCCTCCAGACATGATGCTTGTTATTCAGGCGAAAGAGTTCAGTCTTGGTTTCATTAGACCAGCGAATCTTGTTTCTCATGGTCTGAGAGTCCTTTAGGTGCCTTTTTGCAAACTCAATGGAAACAGGATGCACTTGAGCTCAATTTCGAGTCTCATAGCAAAGGGTCTGAATACTTATGTAAATGCGTTATTTCTGTTTTTATACATTTGCAAACATTTAGAAACTTGTTTTTGCGTTGCCATTATTGGGTATTGTATGTCAATTGTGGAGGATTTTTATTTAACAAATTTTAGAATAATGCTGTAATGTAACAAAATGTGAAAAAGGGGAAGGGTTCTGAATACCTTCCGAATGCACTGTATATCCATGCACTGTATATCCATGCACTGTATATCCATCCACAAGATTGAGGAGCAGCGGAGAGGCCAGGTGCGTCATTGCACATGAAAGAACAGTGAAGACAGGTCGTTTAAAAAGCTCCCCTATTGCTCTTTCGGGACAATACAATTATACTAATTAGACTAGCCTACAACACCAAAATCCAATGACAAATTGCATTATTGTTTTCAAGTGAGTACAATTCTCTAGCCTGTAAACTGCAGTGAAAGTGTCATTTGAATAATTACCAAAAGCCCTGTTATTTGAATGTTTCATTCCATTTGGATCAGTTGTGAGTCTACTCTCAACAGATTATAGAAAGTTACAGTTGCAGGACAGTCTGGCTGTATTTTTACTTGTGATACTGATACGCTGTCTGTTATGATCATCCTTCTCCAAAGTCGTCCTGTGGCCTATGCTCCCAGCAAGCCCAGTTATTCAGGAAAGCTTAATACTCGTTCTTCCTCCTTTCCGATCCGAGAGGCTATTCCTTGACCTAGAACCGAATGCTTCAATATAGCCTACATATTTGTCATTTAACTTTTAGAAGGTATTACCTTTTTTGTGTGAGGCATAAACACAACTAGTCATAATGTTTTAATATGATTAGCCTACAGGATACTTTGGAAGCAGCCTATCTGCTCACGCTCATCCATTCCACTCGATTATAATTCCAGCATCCAAACTGAGCAACGGCCGTCCTATTAATGAAAAGAGACATCTGTTACTAAACATAAAGGTTTAATGACATTCTGAGATTGTCAAATCAAGCCTTTAATACTGAGTAGGGAGTATTTTCTGTTTGTCGAGATTTGACATATTCTACTTGATTGTGGTGTTGAAAATGCAAACCATGATGATAAGTCAGTAATCAGTATGCAGTTATGCGTTGCTTATTGGGTGTGTGTGGTGCGTTGGAACAGAAACCTGTTAGTGGAGAATTTGTTGCATATATTTTACATAATTATATGGGAGACCAGATGCTGCTGGAAAGGCATTCTTCCCTCTGGTCTAAGTAGATCCCAGGGCAGTGAAGGGGACCATTGCTCTGCAAAGGGTGCTGTTTTTCTGATGAGATGTTAAATGGGTGTCCTCACTAAATATCACATAGGGGTGTTAACCCCGGTGTCACGGCTAAATTCCCAACCTGGCCTATTCCATCATGGCCACCTAATCATCCCCCTCATTCCTAATTGGCATATATCACTCCTCTCCACTTTGTGTGGTGAGCATTCTGCCACAAAATAGGATGCTGTGCATAACCCAGGTGGTGGTGGATGAGGTGAGTTTCCCCCTTACCGCCCAGACTTTTTAAATATATATATATATATATCTCTTTAAATGATTTCTATCATATTGTATTAAATATTAGCCACTATCTGTAGCCACTGTCAGTAATAACCACATACAGTACTTAATAACTGGCACTTTAGTGCAGTGATTTTTAGTTTCCTTAAATTTATAGCCTAAATGTATCATTCCATTACATCGTTAGTTTACCTTTCTTTCCTCTATCACATTTGTGTGGTTGTTTTTGAAGGTTGCGAGTAATAGTGGATCATATAAGCCTAAAGTATTACATGTAGCCTATTTGAATCATTTTTATTTTGTATTAGGATTCCCAATTAACTGCAGCCGAGGCAGCAGCTACTCTTCTTGGGGTCCAAACAGGAAACAACATAACAAATCAAATACATAATATGCATAAATTATACATAGCACTACAGACGTGGCCAACATTTTTGAGAATGACACAAATATGAATTTTCACAAAGTCTGCTGCCTCAGTTTGTGTGATGGCAATTTGCATATACTCCAGAATGTTATGAAGAGTGATCAGATGAATTCCAATTAATTGCAAAGTCCCTCTTTGCCATGCAAATGAACTGAATCCCCCAAAAAAACATTTCCACTGCATTTCAGCTCTGTCACAGAAGGACCAGCTGGCATCATGTCAGTGATTGAGTTTGAATAACAGACTGGAAGCTTCAAAAGGAGGCTGGTGCTTGGAATCATTGTTCTCCCTCTGTCAACCATGGTTACCTGCAAGGAAACATGCTTCATTGCTTTGCACAAAAAGGGCTTTACAGGAAAGGATATTCCTGCCAGTAAGATTGCACCTAAATCAACCATTTATCGGATCATCAAGAACTTCAAGGAGAGCAGTTACCAGTACAGAGCTTGCTCAGGAATGGCAGCAGGCAGGTGTTTGTGCATCTGTGAGGTGAGGCAAAGACTTCTGGAGGATGGCCTGGTGTCAAGAAGGGCAGCAAAGAAGCCACATCTCTCCAGGAAAAACATCAGGGACAGACTGATATTCTGCAAAAGGTACAGGGAATGGACTGCTGAGGACTGGGGTGAAGTCATTTTCTCTGATGAATCCTCTTTCTGATTGTTTGGTGCATCTGGAAAAAAGCTTGTCCAGAGAAGACCAGGTGAGCGCTACCATCAGTCCTGTGTCATGCCAACAGTAAAGCATCCTGAGACCATTCATGCGTGGGGTTGCTTCTCAGCCAAGGGAGTGGGCGCACTCACAATTTTGCCTGGGAACACAGGCATGAATAAAGAATGGTACCAACACATCCTCCAAGAGCAACTTCTCCCAACCATCCAGGAACAGTTTGGTGACGAACAATGCCTTTTCCAGCATGATGGAGCACATTTCCATAAGGCAAAAGTGATAACTAAGTGGCTCGGGGAACAAAATAATGGTATTTCGGGTCCATGGCCAGGAAACTCCCCAGACCTTAATCCCATTGAGAACTTGTGGTGTCTAGTGTGATACTGATGTGTCGACTGCTTGAACAGACAGTTCAGTACCCTCAACACCTCACACAAAGATCAATAGTGACAGTCAATCTCTACTCAACTTTGAGCCAGGAGAGATTGACATACCCCTTCCGTGTACATCTATGTGCTGCTTTGTTTCGGACCAACTACAATTTGCCTATGTCCTATCATGGAGAGACCTCTTCCCATTTTAGTAACCATTGAGTCTATATGTTTTGACCATGATTGTGTGCTATCTAGGGTGACACCCAGCAGTTTAGTCTCTTCAACTTGCTCAATTCAAGAATAGATCCAGATGAGGTTTAGGGTTAAGCGACGGATTTGTCCTAAAAATGATGCTTTTTAGTTTTTAGCACCAGCCTATTGCTAGTTACCGATTTATAAAACTGACTGGAGATCTACATTGAGTGTCAGTTACTTATTTTACTGTTGCAGCTGATGTCTATACTGTGAAGTTGTCAGCGTACATAGACACAAGCTTTATTCAAGGTCAGTGGAAGGTTATTAGTAAACACAGAAAACAATAATGGTCCAAGCCAGCTGCCCTGCGGCACACCACACTGCACCAAATTTTAATTAGAGAGGGCTCCATTATAGAAAACCCTCTGTTCAATTGAATAGGTAACTGTCCATCCATGATAAAGCAGAGGATGTTAATCCATAACACCTATGTTTTTTCAGCAATATGTTATGCTCCACTGAAATCTAACATAACAGCTCCCACAATCTCAGTAATTTACCATCCAGGTTGTCGGTTCCAGGTGGTTTGTCCTTTTTATCGATGGCAATATTTTTTTCAACTATTCCACACTAGCTATGCGGAATTTATTGCTACAGTCTTTCATCATTTGGCCCGTTATGCATGAAGATGAAGGCTCAGCGTTTGTTTGCATTTCATGCCTAAATTTTTGCTAATCTTGTCAACCAAAAATTAAAAACCCCAAGCGTCTATTGAGGCTCCGGTGCGTCAATCTATGTAACATAATACAAAGAATTCCCATCAAATCTCTCCGTTTAAACTTGAGATACAGTTGAAGTCGGAAGTTTACATACACTTAGGTTGGCGTCATTAACTCGTTTTTCAACCACTCCACACATTTCTAGTTAACAAACTATAGTTTTTGCAAGTCGGTTAGGACATCTACTTTGCATGACACAAGTAATTTTCCCAAAAATTGTTTACAGACAGATTATTTCACTTATAATTCACTGTATCACAATTCCAGTGGGTCAGTTTACATACACTAAATTGACTGTGGCTTTTAAACAGCTTGGAAAATTCCAGACATCATTTGAGTCAATTGGAGGTGTACCTGTGGATGTATTTCAAGGCCTACCTTCAAACTCAGTGCATATTTGCTTGAGATCATGGAGAAATGAAAAGAAATCAGCCAAGACCTCAGAAAACACGTGTAGTCCTCCACAAGTCTGGTTCATCCTTGGGAGCAATTTCCAAACACCTGAAGATACCATGTTCATCTGTACAAACAATAGTACGCAAGTATAAACCCCATGGGACCACGCAGCCATCATACCGCTCAAGAAGGAGACATGTTCTCTCTCCAAGAGACACTTTGGTTCGAAAAGTGTAAATAAATCCCAGAACAACAGCAAAGGACCTTGTGAAGATGCTGGAGGAAACAGGTACAAAAGTATCTATATCCACAGTAAAACAAGTCCTATATCGACAACTTGAAAGGCCGCTCAGCAAGGAAGAAGCCACTGCCCCAAAACCGCCATAAAAACGCCAGACTATGGTTTGTATCTGCAAATGGGGACAAAGAGAGTACTTTTTTGAGAAATGTCCTCTGGTCTGATGAAACAAAAATAGAACTGTTTGGCCATAATGACCATCTTTATGTTTGGAGGAAAAAGGGGGAGGCTTGTAAGCCGAAGAACACCATCCCACAGTGGGGGGGGGGGGGGGGGGGGGGCATCATCATGTTTTGGGGGTGCTTTGCTGCAGGAGTTTTGGGGGTGCTTTGCTGCAGGAGGGACTGGTGCACTTCACAAAATAGATGGCATCATGAGGCAAGTAAATTATGTAAATATATTGAAGAAACATCCCAAGGCATCAGTCAGGAAGTTAAAGCTTGGTCGCAAATGGGTCTTCCAAATGGACAATGACTTCAAGCATACTTCCAAAGTTGCGGCAAAATCTATTAAAGACAACAAAGTCAAGGTATTGGAGTGGCCAGGGTAGCCTAGTGGTTAGAGCGTTGGACTAGTAACCGGAAGGTTGCAAGTTCAAACCCCCGAGCTGACAAGGTACAAATCTGTCATTCTGCCCCTGAACAGGCAGTTAACCCACTGTTCCTAGGCCGTCATTGAAAATAAGAATTTGCTCTTAACTGACTTGCCTAGTTAAATAAAAGTTTTAAAAAATACATTTAAAAAAGCTCTGACCTCAATATTATAGGACATTTGTGGGCAGAACTGAAAAAGCGTGTGTGAGCAAGGAGGCCTACAAACCTGACTCAGTTACACCAGCTCTGTCAGGATGAATGGGCCAAAATTAATCTATTGTGGGAAGCTTGTGGAAAGCTACCGAAAACATTTGACCCAAATTAAATCTTTTAAAGGCAATTCTACCAAATACTAATTGAGTGTATGAAAACTTCTGACCCACTGGGATTGTGATGAAAAAAATAAATAAAAGCTGAAATATATTTTTCTCTACTATTATTCTGACATTTCACATTCTTAAAATAAAGTGGCGATACTAACTGGCCTAAGACAGGGATTTTTACTAGGCTTAAATTTCAGGAATTGTGAACCTGACTTTAAATGTATTTGGCTAAGGTGTATGTAAAGTTCCGACTTCAACTGTACATACACACACACACTGCATTCGGAAAGTATTCATATCCCTTTTCCACACTTTTATGTTGTAGCCTTATTCTAAAATATATATTTTTTCCATTAGTCTACATACAATACCACAATGACAAATTGAAAGCAGGTTTTTAGAAATGTTTGCACATTTTTAGTTACGTAAGTATTCAGACCCTTTGCTATATGACTCAATTGAGAACCGGTGCATCCTGTTACCATGATCATCCTCAGTGTTTCTACAACTTGACTAGGGTCCAGCTGTGGTAAATTCAATGGATTGGACATGATTTGGAAAGGCACATACCTGTCAATATAAGATGCCACAGTTGACACTGCATGCCAGAGCAAAAACCAAGCCATGAGGTTGAAGGAATTGTCTGTAGAACTCCGAGACAGGATTTTGTGGAGGCACAGATCTGGAGAAGGGTTCCCAAAAAATGTCTGCATCATTAAAGAACACAGTGGCCTCCATCATTCTTAACTGGAAGAAGTTTGGAATCACCAAGACGCTTCCTAGAGCTGGCCGCCCTGCCAAACTGAGTGTCACGCCCTGGTCGAAGTATGTATGTTTGTCTTCATTTATTTGGTCAGGCCAGGGTGTGACATGGGTTTATTTTGTGGTGTGTTTTTGTATTGGGCTTTTAGTAGGTATTAGGATTGTGGCTGAGTGGGGTTGTCTAGGAAAGTCCATGGTTGCCTTGAGGCGGTTCTTAATCAGAGGCAGGTGATTTTTGTTGTTTCTGATTGGGAACCATATTTAGGCAGCCATATTCTTTGAGTGTTTCGTGGGTGATTGTTCCTGTCTTTGTTTGCACCAGATAGGGCTGTTTCGGTTTTCACATTTCATTATTTTGTCGTTTCTGCATGTATAGTTTTTTCCTTCATTAAAATATATCATGAATCATCATCACGCTGCATTTTGGTCCGATCCTTGTTCCACCTCTTCGTCAGAGGAGGAGATAGAAGAGAGCCGTTACGCTGAGCAATTAGGGGGAGAAGGGCCTTGGTCAGGGAGGTGACCAAGATCCTTATGGTCACTCTGACAGAGCTCCAGAGTTCCTCGGTGGAGATCGGAGAACCTTCCAGAAGGACCGCCATGTCAGCAGCACAGCCTTGTTAACTAGTAAAGAGTAGCCTACAGCACAGCCCACAGTAAAATGACCCAAAGGACTTTCAGACCATGGTAAACAATATTCTCAGGTCTGATGAAACCAAGATTGAACTTTTTAGCCTGAATGCCAAGCATCACATCTGTAGGAAACCTGGCAGCATCATGCTGTGGGGATGTTTTTCAGCGGCAGAGACTGAGAGACTAGTCAGGATTGAGGGGGAAGATGAATGGCCAAAGTAGCCGTTCAGGACTTCAGACTGGGGCGAAGGTTCACCTTCCAAAAGGACAATGACCCTAAGCTCACGGACAAGGCAGGAGTTGCTTTAGGACTTTGTGTTTTTAACCTAAATAACACATTTTCAAACATTTTTAAAAACCTGTTTTTGATTTGTCATTATGAGGTAATGTGTGTAGGTTGAGGAAATATATATATTTTCAATTTTAGAAAAAGTCTAACTTTACAACGTGGAAAAAGTCAAGGGGCCTGAATACTTTTGAATGCACTGTACATCTCTGTTGAGATCTCATACATTATCAAGTCTTTCCCACATTATCCAGATACTGACTGTTGGGACTTGGTGGTCTATAGCAACTTCACACAAGAATAGGCTATATGGAACATAGACCATACATTGCTGTTCAAACCTGGAGCCTAGCGCATGGTTCACAACAACTGAATTGTTTTCATCAGTTCCATGAGGATTAGGGTAGATTTAAAGGACTATTGTTCAGTCCCCTATTGTACACTTTTCCTCCCTTTTCAAATATTTCATGAATTGAACAATTGAATATGGTACCTTTTCAGGATGAATCAAACTACTGTATTTAGGATTCACCAATACATTTTGTGCATAAAGGCTTTCCAACCCTGTTTGTTTGATTCATTAACACTTTCCTAACCCTAAATAGTCTAAAAGATATGAGTATTTTTAGATCTACCAATTATAGCTGAAAAGGAGACTGTAATTAGATGGCTTTCTTTAATTGATCCCTATTCTGAGCTCTTTCTCAACGTATATTCTAGTGAATCTGTCGCGAAAATTCAAATTAAAGGTACATTGTATTTTAATGGATGGCTTTAGATAAATGTCCTGAAAACCCCTTTTGAATGGAAACTTAACAAAGAAATCTGTGGGCTAGCAAGTGGGAGAGTTTTCAGCGGTTGAATAAAATTTTAATCAGTGGGGTCCACTCCTGCAAAGCCTATTGCGCACCTGCATAAGGTAAGTCTGAATACCGACTACTGAAGCGCTTAAATCAAAACAAATAGGGCAAAGCCCAAATAGCCCTGCAAAGCCCATTGCACCTCAAGGAATGGATGTGCTTATAATTAAGAATTAGAACTCTGGAATAGGCATAGGTGCGATTGGGGGGGGTGTTGTTATTTCATTAAAATCTGCAGTGAAGATCAATGGTTTTATTAATTCAGGCAGAGTCCAACTGAGAAATAATCTTACTCTGCAGGAGAGGGAATGACGAGAAATCTATCAAAGCAAGTCAAACTTTTGTCCCCACCAGACAGCTTCCATTTCTCATTAGGAGGAGGATCTACCTAAACTTCCAAAAATGGACAGTTATTTGTATTTAAATGTTATCTCTTTCATACCTTGTGAATCTGTTTTGTGTTACGTGCCTATTGAACTCAACCCCGATTATTTTTTTTCCCCCATTCCATTTTGACAAAACATTTGATTGATCCCAAGTCCTGAAACCCTATCAGGACTCAGTTGGTAGAGCATGGCGCTTGTAACGCCAGGGTAGCGGGTTCGATCCCCGGGACCACCCATACGTAGAATGTATGCACACATGACTGTAAGTCGCTTTGGATAAAAGCGTCTGCTAAATGGCATTTATTATTATTCTCTGCTGTCCACTTTGAGTAGTGAAATGTTGCTTTTAGGGTTTCAGTGTTTTGGTTAAAGCCTCACAGAAGGCACTATGAGTCTCAACTATTTCATCATGCACCTTTCGGGAGGCAACAGTTTTGTGGCTGAAGTCTTCGACAGATGTGATTGATTATTTCACTCATTTTGTTTACCATATCATATGGAGACAGAAACAGAAAAATATTTTACCTAAACATAAGTAGACATAGATGCAAATTGTTAAATCCTTCCAATAGAAATAAAAAAGCTATTTCGTTATGAATTGAACTTTAATTAAATGGGTTGACTCTTCACATGGGATGATTTCACTGAACAACAAAATAAAGGGAATATTGAATGATCCCCAATGATCCATCGCATCTCCCACAACATTTTCAACATACATTGGGACAAAAAAGTATTTAGTCAGCCACCAATTGTGCAAGTTCTCCCACTTAAAAAGATGAGAGGCCTGTTATTTTCATCATAGGTACACTTCAACTATGACAGACAAAATGAGAAGAAAAAAATCCAGAAAATCACATTGTAGGATTTGTAATGAATTTATTTGCTAATTATGGTGGAAAATAAGTATTTGGTCACCTACAAACAAACAAGCAAGGTTTCTGGCTCTCACAGACCTGTAACTTCTTCTTTAAGAGGCTCCTCTGTCCTTCACTTGTTACCTGTATTAATGGCACCTGTTTGAACTTGTTATCAGTATAAAAGACACCTGTCCACAACCTCAAACAGTCAAACTCCACTATGGCCAAGACCAAAGAGCTGTCAAAGGAAACCAGAAACAAAATTGTAGACCTGCACCAGGCTGGGAAGACTGAATCTGCAATAGGTAAGCAGCTTGGTTTGAAGAAATCAACTGTGGGAGCAATTATTAGGAAATGGAAGACATACAAGACTACTAATCTCCCTCGATCTGGGGCTCCACGTAAGATCTCACCCCGTGGGGTCAAAATGATCACAAGAACGGTGAGCAAAAATCCCAGAAGCACACGGGGGTACCTAGTGAATCACCTGCAGAGAGCTGGGACCAAAGTAACAAAGCCTACTATCAGGAACACTCTATGCCTCCAGGGACTCAAATCCTGCAGTGCCAGACGTGTCCCCCTGCGTAAGCCAGTACATGTCCAGGCCCGTCTGAAGTTTGCTAGAGAGCATTTGGATGATCCAGAAGAAGATTGGGAGAATGTTATATGGTCAGATGAAACCAAAATATTACTTTTTGGTAAAAACTCAAATTGTCGTGTTTGGAGGACAAAGAATACTGAGTTGCATCCAAAGAACACCATGGCTTTTGGCCCAAAAATATTATGAAAAGCCGATTTTTAAATAAAAATTACCGGGAGAAAGGAAAATGCATTGCGAAATAATGCTTTTTAATTGATGGAAATACCAATCGATGGAAATGGATTTGACTGTCATGCTTTTAGGTTCAATTGCATAATTTTGTGTCATTTAAATTGGCCTGTGTGTGTATCTGTTAGTCATCGTTTATCTTATTTATCCTACGCGCACAGCATACAGAGCCTATTTTGAGCGGGATTTCTCCTGCTGCTCCACAGGTTGTTGCTGGAGTAAAACATGCTTTATAAACACACAAGTCCCTTTTCACCCTTCAATGACCCCAACATATAAACTCAGCAAAAAAAGAAATGTCCTCTCACAGTTACGACACTTTGCAACCATAGTTCATAGTATTGACAGATCTGCACATGCAATGATTTTCCGTGTGTAATAATGATTGTGTCAGGCTTGTAGTACACTAAACCAACTGTCCTTTCAGTTCCAGAAGGCAGAGGCTGACATGGAGTACATGGAGAAGCGGCTACGGCTGGATTTCCTGACTAATGTTCCAGAGAACAGTGCAGCAGAGGTGAATACACCACAGTACTGAGTTACAAACATGTCCTCAGAACAGACCAACAGACAAGTCACCCAACCCCTTTCCACTCTATCCACAAAAGGCAATGCTACAGTGTATATAATATATCTACATTTACATTTAAGTCATTTAGCAGACGCTCTTATCCAGAGCGACTTACAAATTGGTGCATTCACCTTATGACATCCAGTGGAACAGTCACTTTACAATAGTGCATCTAAATCTTAAAGGGGGGGGGGTGAGAGGGATTACTTATCCTATCCTAGGTATTCCTTAAAGAGGTGGGGTTTCAGGTGTCTCCGGAAGGTGGTGATTGACTCCGCTGTCCTGGCGTCGTGAGGGAGTTTGTTCCACCATTCTGCCATGCAGAGAGTGTAGCCAACATTCTGTTAAATCAATATGACGCACGTTCTCGTGACCACAGGAAAATCCTGTGAAGCTGCTGGAGAACCTGTCAGCCATCAAGACGAGGCATGCTGCCCTGTGCACACAAGTGCAGGAGATCGCAGCTGAGCAGAAGCAATCAATGGACTCTATACGAGTGCACCTCGACACCACTGTGCAGCTGGTGCAACAGTTACAGCAGGCTGCTGACGTTGAGGTAGACTATTCCCTCTACGTCCATCCGACAATGTCAACCAACTCTTTTCAATGTTAAAGGGTGGTTTAAATCATGTGCAATTCAGAATTAATATTTGCACTTGTACTTTTTTGTAGCTTCCAACACTGACTGAGACGGAGCAGGTGTCTGCAGAGTTCCTTGGTTTATCAGTCAATCAAAACACAGCAGAGGTAAGTCCATTTGCTGGAGCTTAGGTGTCATTGCGTACAGGAGCAGAGTGTGTGGAGGAACGATATTTCACAGACGTCATTCTGTGTAACACTGACTTTGTATGGGCACTACTTTTGATTGTCCAATTTTACAGCCCATGCTATTCAGAGAAATATATAGCTTTTCTGCTCAGGATTTCTCAACTCTTTCCTTCAGTGAAATGTTATGGTCGTCTTGTAATATCCCAGTATTACAATATATTGTAATATAACTGTAATATGCCAATGTTTGTCTGTTAACAGGTACCGATGTCTATGGAGCTTCAAGCCCAAGAGCTGCCTCGGTGTAAGTAATGGTTAACCCCAAGTCTCCCTTCTGCATATGTCTTAGACACAAACCCCTATTGAAGTCATTTGTAACCAACATATTATGTACATAGCTAAATAGGAAATGTTCAATTTGGAGAATTTATATTGATACTATAACAGCCAAAAATGACACAACATCCCTCCTCAAGGAATCCAAGTGAAACCCAAAAAAAGGGCTCCGTACTCTACAGACAGGAATATGGCGACTGAAGCGAACGTGAGTGTGTTCTGTCCACAGCCTCGAGGGAGGGCGAGTTTGAGGAGCTGAGTGAAGCCACACTGGAGGCAGTGCCGTGCAGCATGCGTGCCAACGTCAAGCTGGTCAACCTCAATGCCTTCTATAAGCAGCTGCACGAGTACTTCTCCTTCAGAAAAAACAGGTCAGACGAGTCATGTTCGTGCTGAGATGCATATACCTTTACACAGAAACCCCCAGTTGTCAAGGCAATGTCCGAATTGTTTTAAATCTGAACAGTTAACTGCTGGACCAGAGTCATATGAATTTTTAGTAAGTTGTATGCATTTTGTGGATGTTCTTCCAACTTTGCCACTCTTTCTCCAGTGGTGCCCTCAGTTTGCAGAAGATGAAGCAGATGAACATGAAGGTTAGCGACGCCAAGCTGAAGACGTTGCAGCACCTCTCTCTCATTGAGCTAGACAAGAAAGGGCATGTTCGTCTGCTAATGTGAGACTGAGGAACCTGCATAGCCGAGAGGCTAAAATATAAGACCCCACCACACTATGTGATGAAAAGTGACTGATTCTGCCCATCTCTCCTTGTCCATTTGCTAGGCATATAGCCTAATTGAAGGGTTTTCAGTTGAATCCTCATGCCTACATATGCTGTGGTTCGATTTTAATTTGCTAGATATTTTTCTTAAATGACACCCCAGAATCTTCTTTCAAAAGGAATTGACATCAGAAGCAAGAATTCCAGATGGGATCAAGTCATCACATGTTTCTAGGGTGCTGTAAGTAGAAGGCTGTAGGGCCATATTGTAAATTAAGGTGCACTATTTTTGTAAAGAGTTTAATGTTGGATAAGTATGTAGTGTTTTCTGGCTAATGTATCAGCCAAATACATTTCACCTGTAAATATGTGATGAACGATTTAATGCCACTGACTTTCCAACTGGACTGTACGTCTTGTGTCGAGTGTCAATGAATTTTATGAGCATTCATTAAATTGAAATATTCCCTCTGCCCAGGTATACACCCAATCAAAAATTAATTTAACAAGGCGTGCAAACATGTATTAGCATCTCAATGTACAGTTTAAAGTCTTTTTCTCCCAAGTATGTAAAACAATTACTTAAAATTAACAGGAACTTTAAATAAATCCATAAAAGTTTAAAAATGCAGATGCAAACAAACCATTACATTGGTTGATTTAAGTTTGCTTTTGTGTTGATAAAATCTGATCAATTGGTAATGCACTAGGGCAGAGTGAAATTACAATAGGTAACACATAAATTTATTAACAGTAGTGATGGTAAATTAATTAAAAACAGTTGTGATGAGTTATCAGAATTGCAGAATAATAATAATAATAATAATATATGCCATTTAGCAGACGCTTTTATCCAAAGCGACTTACAGTCATGTGTGCATACATTCTACATGTATTGTCATGCCACATGTTTGTGCTTAAAAAAGGCAATAGTTTTTACCACCAAAAGGATCCATTTTCAAACAGATGAGTGAATTGTAGTGGAGAATGTTCGAACATAATCAACAGAATGGTCGAATTGTAGTACAGTGCATTTGGAAAATATCCTTAGATATTGTGCACCAGATGTTATTTACAAAAATACATAGTCAGCCACCCCTTGTCTTACCAGGCGCCTCTGTTCTATCCTGCCGGTGCAGCGTATAACCAGCCAGCTGTATGTTGATAGTGTCGTTCAGCAACATCTCCATGAAGCATAAGATATTACTGTTTGGAATGTCCCGTTGGTAGTTTAATCTTCCGTGTACGTCATCAATTATTTTGTCCAAAGATTGTACGTTTGCTAGCAGAATGGAAGGAAGTGGGGGTTTATTCGATTGCCTATGAATTCTCAGAAGGCAGCCCGCCCTCCGGCCCCTTTTTCTCTGCCTCCTCTTCTTGCATATCATGGGAATATGGGCCTGTTCCCAAGAAAGCATTATATCGTTCGCGTCGGACTCATTAAAGGAAAAAAAGGATTCTGCCACTCCGTGGTGAGTAATCGCAATCCCGATGTCAAGAAGTTATTTTCAGTCATAAGAGACGGTAGAGGCAACATTATGTACAAAATAAGTTACAAAACAACTTAAATAAACTAACAAAAAACAATTGGTTGGGGGCATGTAAAATGTCTTCCTTCTTCGGCGCCATCTTACTAGTTGACTGGTACTGTATGTTCTGGAACATTTCACCAAGTGACTACTCCTAAGCCTAATTTCACAGTGCAACTGGGGGTTTTTTACAATTAAAGCTCCAGTAAAGCCCTGGTAGCTAGGTGTTGTTGGTTGGTACCTCGGCTGTGTGGGGGGCTTTTGAAGGGCTGGGGTGCATGGGGCTGGGGTGCAGTCTCTCCTGGCAACCCACTCCTGGTGCAGGCGGGTCACCATGTGATGCTGAAGACATCAGTCATGTTAGGTACACCGGTGTATAAACACACGTAGGCGTGCACACACACATAAATTGATGATGACCATGACACATTGTACGATGGGATGTCTAAAAGTCTACAGCCTGTGTAGATCTTTGTCTCAGAGAGTGCAAAGATATGTGCCTGAAACACTCTGGAAATTATATTGTTGGTGGACGTACTCCCAAAGGAAAAGTTGTTGCTAGATGATTACATCAAACCGCAGAATACCTCAATCTACTCTTGACAGCCTCACCTTTCCCAGAGCTCCTAAACAACATTCCCATCAGGTCTCAACATGGGGGGGGGTTACAAAGCTTAAGCATTCATCTGCACTGAAACTTCTATTTGCAACACACATAATACATTACATAATCATATATTGTACAGTTGATTTTACCATAGAACCTTGTGTTGGTCCTGCTCCTAACCTTTATTTAACTAAAGGGGGTGTGCTACTCCTATGTTATACCATATAACTATTACGTGAACTAAGAACTACTAGACCTGGCTGTCTCTGGATGGGGCTGTGAGGCAGGGACGGGGGAGGGGGGAGGGGGCTGGAGAGGACCTGTAGCCATTATCACTATGCCCCAGGGGGTCCAACTGCTGACCGCTGTCCCAATCTGTCCTCCTCCTCCTTACTGTCACTGCTGCCAGGGGGCCAAACAGCCACCCCTGGTTCACCCTGGCCAACAACTCTGACACCTCACCTAAGGGAGGTCGATGTGTTATGTGAACTGTAACTTACTTTGGTTTAATGTATGTATAATATGTCCAGTATAGTGAGTTCTCGGTAACACTACTTGACACCCAAGATATGTCATAACAGCTGACATAACTTGTCATAATATAGTCATAACACTGTCATGACCCATATATTTATATCTGTAGTGGCATACACTACCAGTCAAACGGTTTGGAACACTGCAATTTGTCCAGTTTTTATTGAAATTTAAGCAGTTCATGTCCAGTGAATAACGTGAAACCGTACAAAGGTAAGCGGTAAACTGCCAGAGGTGTCACGCCTTGGTCTTAGTATTTTGTGTTTTCTTTCTTTATTTGGTCAGGCCAGGGTGTGACATGGGTTATTGTGGTGTGTTTTTTGTCTTGGGGTTTTGTGGGGTGATTAATTAGTCTATGGCTGCCTGAGGCGGTTCTCAATCAGAGTCAGGTGATTTATCGTTGTCTCTGATTGGGAAACATATTTAGGCAGCCATATTCTGTGAGTGTTTTCGTGGGTGATTGTTCCTGTCTGTGTAGTTGTTAACCAGACAGGCTGTATAGGTTTTCTCGTTCCGTTTGTTGTTTTGTATTTATATAGTTATTTAATGTATCGTCTATTCTTTATTAAAGAACATGAGTAACCACCACGCTGCATTTTGGTCCGCTTCTCCTTCAACAGACGAACGCCGTTATAAGAGGTACATTTTTGTTTTTACGTTTAGGTTACCTGCTTGGCCGGTGGCCAGCTCTAGGAAGAGTCTTGGTTGTTCCACACTTCTTCTAATTAAGAATGATAGAGGCTGTGTTCTTGGGGACCTTCAATGCTGCAGAAATGTTTTTGTATCCTTCCCCAGATCTGTGCCTCGACACAATCCTGTCTCGGAGCTCTACGGACAATTCCTTCAACCTCGTGGATCGTTTTTCTCTTTTCTCTGACATGCACTTTTAACTATGGAACCTTATAGACAGGTGTGTGCCTTTCCAAATCATATCCAATCAATTTACTTTACCACAGGTGGA
The DNA here is from genome assembly GCF_021184085.1 of Oncorhynchus gorbuscha. Lineage (NCBI taxonomy): Eukaryota > Metazoa > Chordata > Actinopteri > Salmoniformes > Salmonidae > Oncorhynchus > Oncorhynchus gorbuscha. Next base: position 59,015,625 of record NC_060188.1, read on the forward strand.
CTCTTATGTCAGTAAGGTATTTGTTTTTTAATTTTTAATAAATGTGCAGTAATTTCTAAACCTATTTTTGCTTTGTTATTATGTGGCATTGTGTGTACATTGCTGAGGAGTATTATTGTTTTAAATCCATTTAAGGCTGTAACGTAACAAAATGTGGAAGTCAAGGGGTTTGAATACTTTCCAAAGGCACTGTATGTAGGTGTCATAACCAGACATAAAATAACACATGTCACAATGAGTCTAAATGTGTCATGACAGTGTTATTATCATATTAGAGGTTATGACATGTTATGTCATCAATTATGACATGGTTATGATGCTGGGTGTCAAGTAAAGGGTTTCCGAGTTCTCACCGGTCCATTTGGCCTTGGCTGGGGGCTGAGGCAGTCTGGGCTGTGGTGGCTACAGACAACAAACAACATGGAAAGCGACAAAACACAGCTAGGGATTATGTTCACAAATCTGATTGACCTTTAGCCATGTCTTGTTTTTTTGTGAAAGTGTGATAGGTGGTGCAGTTGTGTGTCTTCTGGTAGTGCATTCCAGACATGGGATGCTCTCACAGAGAAAGCGGAGATCCTAAAGGTGCTTTTCCTTAAGGGAACTATACAGTCACCTCTCATGGCAGACCTTGTGGATCTGCTGCCATATGTTTGGGTTTTCTGTTTAACGAAAATACTGAGTGGAGAGGGAGCCAGGCCTTTTAGGATCTTGAATACAAGACCTGCGTCGGTGTATTGCAAAAGATTTTCCCAACTCAGGAGCTCATGCTTTCTGAGGATGTAACCATGATGGTGGCTATTGTGCTTTGTCGTAGCTGAATCAGAATTAGTTAGGTAACATTCATAAATAAGATGTTTTATTTACTTTCATAATATGCTTATGTGAGATACTTGTCATTAGGATGTCATTTTTTGGACTATACTGTCGGCAGTTGCATTTTCCTTTCTTCTCTAGGGAAAAGTCCCTTGGGGCCCAGAGAGGGGAGAGGTCAGGCTTGTCTTTTACATGTCTGGTAATATGCAGAACATCAGAAAGGGAGAAGTCAGAATTGAACATTGTCTTCATATGTGAATGTATCTGTTATACCATGTGATGGGGTGATGTGGAAAATTGCAAGATTATGTTATAATCTTTGTATTGCATTAGAATGGTTGTTTTATTCGACAGAATATAATCTGTCGAATATTGTGTGTGTTGTTCCACTGAGGATGGGCCTCTATGAGATCACACTGACAGAGGAGTTTTACGATGTCTTTTGTCAAGAAAGCCTAAAGAGCATTCCAGATAGGCAAGTCAGTATTGGTACTATGAAGTACCAGGAACGAGATTAGAATCTCGTTTTAGAGACTAAACTAAACGATAATTTATAGCTAATGTTATCTGGCTATGGGATACTGCTCTCTCAAGTTGATTTATTTTACCTTTATTTTACTAGGCAAGTCAGTTAAGAACAAATTCTTATTTTCAATGACAGCCTAGGAACAGTGGGTTAACTGCCTGTTCAGGGGCAGAACGACAGATTTGTACCTTGTCAGCTCGGGATTCGAACTTGCAACCTTTTGGTTACTAGTCCAACGCTCTAACCACTAGGCTACCCTGCCACCCCAGTAAAAGGCCCTTTGTGAAGTTTCTGAGATCTGTGGTTCGTCATGTGAGTTGAGAGGGGTGTATATTGGCTATAAAAGTTAAGCACTCTCAGAATTCATTTATAGACTCTGAATTGATCTGAGAGTCAAATGGCTATGGTGAAGCTCATATAATTAAAGATGAAGTTTAAGACGGGGACAAAATGGCGCCGTCAGCGAGCTCCCGTGGCATTCGTTAATTTATATTTTACATTAATCTCCTAGCTTGAAAAAGTGGTAGAATTGGCTAAATAAGTTATCCTACAATGAGTATTGACAGCTATTTCTCAAAAATCTCTGATAACAGGAGGGGCTATCTAACGTTAGCGAAGCTAACACCATTGCTGATCCAGGCACACCTGGTGATTCAAAAGATGATTGATGACATTACTAAAGTAGTCAATGTTAAGATAAGAACGGTCTTGGAAGCAATAGCAGGCCATTCAGCTGAACTACAGAGGGTTGTCAAACCTGTTGATGAGGCGGAAGGAAGAATTGCCACAGTGGAAACTACATCTATGGACACTAAGATAAAAGCACTTGAGAAACAGGTGCGCGAAATGGTGGAGCACATTGACGACTTGGATAATCGACGCAGATGAAATGTTCGTGTTGTGGGACTCCCGGAAAATTCTGAAGGGACACGTTCAGTAAAATTTTGAGGAATGGATCCCTGGCTACCTACAAATGGACACTAAGGCTGGTCGTGTGAAGCTTGGACAGAGCCCATCGCTATGGTTATAAAGTTCCACAACTTCACTGACAAGCAGCGCGTCATGGACGCGGCTAGAAACATCGGCTCTGATGGTAGTCAACGTAAAGGTCCAAAGGTCTCATTCTTCAATAATTATTCCACAGCGGTTGTACGAAGACTCAAAGCGTTTGATGAGGCGAAGGCTCGACTCAAGAGAATGAAGATGGACTACGCACTGCTGTACCCGGCCACATTGAAGATTATGATCAACTGATCGCCTAAAAAACTACACACCTGAAGAGGCTGCTGCGTTTATTGATTCTCTCGGGTAAATAACTTTAAGCTGCACCTCCGCAGCATTGGATAACTTTTAAAAATTTTAATCTGATCATGAGACAGTGGTGTGAGTTCTCACGTGCTCCGGTTCAGTAATATTCGTATCTTTATTATTTTTCTTGCTAAAGTAACTGCCGCTATATCTCAGGCTTAGGTATGTGTGAATCTATATTGGTGCCCAGGCTTGGTTTTAGTTGGAAGAGCCTCAATATTCTTCTATTGATTTTCATTTCCATATACAGTGGGGCAAAAAAGTGTCAGCCACCAATTGTGCAAGTTCTCCCACTTAAAAAGAGGAGAGGCCGGTAATTTTCATCATAGGTACACTTCAACTATGACAGACAAAATGAAGGGAAGAAAATCCAGAAAATCACATTGTGGGATTTTTAATGAATTTATTTGCTAATTATGGTGGAAAATAAGTATTTGGTCACCTACAAACAAGCAAGATTTCTGGCTCTCACAGACCTGTAACTTCTTCTTTAAGAGGCTCCTCTGTCCTCCATTCGTTACCTATATTAATGGCACCTGTTTGAACTTGTTATCAGTGTAAAAGACACCTGTCCACAACCTCAAACAGTCAAACTCCACTATGGCCAAGACCAAAGAGCTGTCAAAGGACACCAGAAACAAAATTGTAGACCTGCACCAGGCTGGGAAGACTGAATCTGCAATAGGTAAGCAGCTTGGTTTGAAGAAATCAACTGTGGGAGCAATTATTAGGAAATGGAAGATATACAAGACCACTGATAATCTCCCTCGATCTGGGGCTCCACGCAAGATCTCACCGCGTGGGGTCAAAATGATTACAAGAACGGTGACCAAAAATCCCAGAACCACACGGGGGGACCTAGTGAATGACCTGCAGAGAGCTGGGACCAAAGTAACAAAGCCTACCATCAGTAACACACTACGCCGCCAGGGACTCAAATCCTGCAGTGCCAGACGTGTCCCCCTGCTTAAGCCAGTACATGTCCAGGCCCATCTGAAGTTTGCTAGAGAGCATTTGGATGATCCAGAAGAAAATTGAGAGAATGTCATATGGTCAGATGAAACCAAAATATAACTTTTTGGTAAAAAGGTCATACGCAGACTAAATGACTTATTTGCTGAGAAGATTTGATTGTCATTTGAGCAGATGGTCGAGAAATATTGACTCCCAAAGCAGGACTTTTTCCGCTTCCTACAAGTAAGACATTATATTCTGAAGAGCACCACCTTAATTGGTAACCCTGAAATGTTTTGTTTTTTTTACCACAAAGGAAAATGTCTAAGTCTGTTTTATGATGCTTTAAGGTCCTTTTCCGCTGTCAACACACAGCTGGTGAAACAAGTGTGGGAGAAAGAATGGTATGTTACTATTGACGAAGAGATGTGGGAGGACATTTGGAATATGCAAAAACAATATATGTAATCGTACTAGAACAATCCAATTAAGAATAATACACAGATTGCATATATCCCCAAATCGCAAACATGCTTTTAGCCCATCTTCCTCTTCTCCTCAGTGTCTTAAATGCAAAACTGATACAGGCACCCTAACACATTGCTTATGGTCATGTACCAAAATACAAAGATACTGGTCTGATGTTCTGCAAGAAATTGAAAAGATCCTAGGGGTTTATGTAGAATTGGACCCAGTTTCTTTACCGCTGGGTCTCCCTAGTAGGCATGTTACTTCTGTGGGTAAGAGGAGGCTTTACAACATCCTTACCTTCGCAGCGAGGAAAACATCCTTTTACAGTGGATTATTGATAAGGTTCCTTCTATTAAAGATTGGCATATGATACTATTTGAATGGGTGTCTCTGGAATATCTGACATGTACGTTGCATTCTAAAACAGATCAGTTCTACAAAGTATGGGAACCTTATCTAAATTACCTAGAACCTGAGGTATCAGCTATTATGCTGTAAGGATTCTCTTAGAATGGTGGTGATCTATGTATTTCAGAATTACACTGTACGTTCCATGTGTGGAACCTAACTTCTTTGTTAAAACTGAGCTTTTTTGTTTAATTTCTGTTTGTAAGTTCGTTTAAAATGTATGTATTGAGAGACGCAATGATGGGGATGGGATGGGGTGAGAGAAGCGCCGACCGGGGAGAGGAAAATTGTGTGTGTGTGTGTGTGTGTGTGTGTGTGTGTGTGTGTGTGTGTAATGTACCCAGGTATGTGTAAGTGAGGGCTGTTTTTTTCTGCTTTGTCTCTGTTGTTGTATCTCTTAATACGGGTGAAAATTGTGAAATTCCAATTAAAAAACTATAACTGAATTGTGTGTGGTTTGTAAACTCTCATTTAGTAATACAGGAAATGACCACAACAGCTTCCTATCAAGCACTTTGAGAGCCTGTTTTTAAACAGACTGAATAGGTTTTAATGTTTTATTTAGTTTATTTTGCCAGGCAAGTCAGTTAAGAACAAATTCTTATTTTCAATGACTGCCTAGGAACAGTGGGTTAACTGCCTGTTCAGAGGCAGAACGACAGATTTTGTACCTTGTCAGCTCGGGGATTTGAACTTGCAACCTTTTGGTTACTAGTCCAATGCTCTAACCACTAGGCTACCCTGCCACCCCACAGAAAGCTTGGGCCCAACTATTCAAGCAGTATGTTAAGTGGGGGAGTATCATAGATTTGAAGTACAGTTTTGCTACCTCAAATCAAATTTATTTATATAGCCCTTCTTACATCAGCTAATATCTCAAAGTGCTGTACAGAAACCAGCCCAAAACCCCAAGCCGCAAGCAATGCAGGTGTAGAAGCACGGTGGCTAGGAAAAACTCCCTAGAAAGGCCAAAACCTAGGAAGAAACCGAGAGAGGAACCAGGCTATGAGGGGTGGCCAGTCCTCTTCTGGCTGTGCCGGGTGGAGATTATAACAGAACATGGCCAAGATGTTCAAATGTTCATAAATGACCAGCATGGCCAAATAATAATAATCACAGTAGTTGTCGAGGGTGCAGCAAGTCAGCACCTCAGCACCTCAGGAGTAAATGTCAGTTGGCTTTTCATAGCCGATCATTAAGAGTATCTCTACCGCTCCTGCTGTCTCTAGAGAGTTGAAAACAGCAGGTCTGGGACAGATATCACGTCCGGTGAACAGGTAAGGGTTCCATAGCTGCAGGCAGAACAGTTGAAACTGGAGCAGCAGCACGGCCAGTTGGACTGGGGACAGCAAGGAGTCATCATGCCAGGTAGTCCTGAGGTATGGTCCTAGGGCTCAGTTCCTCCGAGAGAGAGAAAAAAAGAGAGAAAGAGAGAATTAGAGCATACTTAAATTCACACAGGACACCGGATAATACAGGAGAAGTACTCCAGATATAACAAAAGGACCCTAGCCCCCCGACACGTAAACTACGGCATCATAAATACTGGAGGCTGAGACAGGAGGGGTCAGGAGACAATGTGGCCCCATCCGATGATACTCCCGGACAGGGCCAAACAGGAAGGATATAACCCCACCCACTTTGCCAAAGCACAGCCCCCACACCACTAGAGGGATATCTTCAACCACCAACTTACCATCCTGAGAAGGCTGAGTATAGCCCACAAAGATCTCTTCCATGGCACAACCCAAGGGGGGGGGGGGGGCGCCAACCCAGACAGGAAGATCATGTCAGTGACTCAACCCACTCAGGTGACGCACCCCTCCTAGGGACGGCATGAAAAAGCACAAGTAAGCCAGTGACTCAGCCCCTGTAATATGGTTAGAGGCAGAGAATCCCAGTCGAGAGAGGAGAACCGGACAGGAAGCAGCTCTGTACCTCTGTAGACAAACAATTTCATATACATCGGAAATTAGCTAGGTTGAATTTGGTTGAATGACCTTTTCACCTGCTTTTTAAAAGAGAGGTTGGAATCAAGTATGATGTAAAGGTACTTAAAATAAGATACCACCTGGAGCTTCTCCCCTGACACATAGACATCTGGCTCAGTAGCATCTGTTGCCCTCTTTGTGAAGAACATGCAGACAGTTTTTTTCACATTGAATGCAAACACGGGTCACTGAGCCACGTTGTAAACTGGACCAATACAGTAGTGAGTTATTGTGCAGCTTGTTGTTTGCTCTTTGCATGCACATATATCACTGTATCATCTGCATACATTTGAACTTCAAACCCAGTACAGACAGAGGGCAGATCATTAATGTACAGGCTGAACAGGAAGGGCCCCAGTATTTACCCTTGGGGCACACCCACACCATAGATAAGAGTGGGCGACAGCTCATTGCTCACTCTGACACACTGAGTTCTGCCATCAAGGTATTATTTCATCCATCTTAAGGCATTGGGGGAAAGTTGAACTTGGACAATTTTGTGATGATAATATCATGGTTAACAGTATCAAAAGTCTTCCTTAGGTCCAGAAACACAGCCCCAACTACGCCCCCTTTGTCCATCTTGAACTTCACATTTTCCAGAAGAAAGCAGATGGCCGTTTCTGTGGAGTGTTTCGCTCTGAAGCCAAACTGCAAGGAGTGTAATGGGAAGGGGCTGTTGTTGAGGTGGGCAATCAGAATGTGAAATGTCAGAATAATAGTAGAGAGGGAGTTATTTCAGCTTTTATTTCGTTCATCACATTCCCAGTGGGTCAGAAGTTTACATATACTCAATTAGAATTTGGTAGCATTGTCTTTAAATTGTTTAACTTGGGTCAAATGTTTTGGGTGGCCTTCCACAAGCTTCCAACAATAAGTTGGGTGAATTTTGGCCCATTCTTTCATGACAGAGCTGGTGTAACTGAGTCAGGTTTGTAGGCCTCCTTGCTTTGCACACACTTTTTTAGTTCTGCCCACAAATCCTCTATAATATTGAGGTCAGGGCTTTATGATGGCCACTCCAATACCTTGACTTTGTTGTCCTTAAGCCATTTTGCCACAACTTTGGAAGTATGCTTGGGGTCATTGTCCATTTGGAAGACCCATTTGCGACCAAGCTTTATCTTCTTGACTGATGTCTTGAGATGTTGCTTCAATATATCCACATAATTTTCCTGCCTTATGATGCCATGATGCCACCCCCTTGCTTCACGGTTGGGATGGTGTTCTTCGGCGTGCAAGCCTCCCCCTTTTTCCTCCAAACATAATGATGGTCATTATGGCCAAACAGTTCTATTTTTGTTTCATCAGACCAAAGGACTTTTCTCTAAAAAGTATGATCTTTGTCCACATGTGCAGTTGCAAACCGTAGTCTGGCTTTTTTATGGTGGGTATGGAGCAGTGGCTTCTTCCTTGCTGAGCGGCCTTACAGGTTATGTTGATATAGGACTTGTTTTTACTGTGGATATAGATACTTTTGTACCCGTTTCCTCCAGCATCTTCACAGGGTCCTTTGCTGTTGTTCTGGGATTGATTTGCACTTTTCACACCAAAGTACGTTAATCTCTAGGATACCGCTCCTTCCTGATGGGTATGACGGCTGCGTGGTCCCATGGTGTTTATACTTGCGTAATATTGTTTGTACAAATGAACGTGGTACCTTCAGGCATTTGGAAATTGCTCCCAAGGATGAACCAGACTTGTGGAGGTCTACAATTTTTTTTCTGAGGTCTTGGCTGATTAATTTTGATTTTCCCATGATGTCAAGCAAAGAGGCACTGAGTTTGAAGTTGGGCCTTGAAATACATCCACAGGTACACCTCCAATTGACTCAAATGATGTCAATTGGAGGTTTTCTGGAATTCTTTTCTGGAATTTTCCAAGCTTTTTAAAGGCACAGTCAACTTAGTGTATGTACACTTCTGACCCACTGGAATTGTGTTACAGTGAAATATAAGTGAAATAATCTGTCTGTATACAATTGTTGGAAAAATGACTTATGTCATGCAAAAAGTAGATGTCCTAACCGACTTGCCAAAACAATCATTTGTTAGCAAGAAATTTGTGGAGTTTAAAAACAAGTTTTAATGACTCCAACCTAAGTGTATTGTAAACCTCCAACTTCAGCTGTATATTGGCATGTTTTCCAGCCTTCAACTTTATCTCCGGCTGAACAACACCTGTGCCAATATATCCTCCAAACACCGGCTTCTCGGGCATTGTCACTTAATTGTACCATAGCATTGTTGAATACTAATTTCTGATGGTCTTGACGGGGAATTCTAGAGCATGCATTATTTCCCTATACACCATGTCGATATTCATGTAAAAAAAAAAAATTCCCTTCGACCACGCCCACAAATTGGGGAAAACAAACATTCTTTCCCGTTCGCCCCCATTGTAAAGGCGCCAACTTCGTTGTTGATTTTTTGTTCTACAGAAATAACAACAATTGCAGAAAGATATACCGAAACTTCTGTACTTTTTCAATACTAGAGCATGAAAAACGGTTCAGTACTAGATTCTTTGTTACTTTTAGTACTTGTGTCTCACACCGTATACTGATTGAGAGGATGGAGTCTGTCTGGATTTTGTCTGACTATTCTTGTCATGCAGGTGAAAGAGGACCCAAAAGCGACTTAACAGAAACAGAGTTTATTTAAGTCCAAACAGGGAATAACAGAAATCCTCTAGACTTGTAGAGGGGAAATAACTGGAGAAGCGGCCACAGACTGCAGGTCGCTTCGGGTAGGCGCAGGCCGTAGTCGACAGAGACACCTGCTCACACGCAGCATCTGATGAAGGCAAAAAAACACGACAGGACAGGGCGATACACAATCACAGCAAAAACACGACAGGACAGGGCGAAACGCAATCACAGCATGGTGAATACAATACAAGGAACCGACGGGACAGGAACGGATCACAAAGGAATAAATAGGGACTCTAATCAGGGGAAAGGATCGGGAACAGGTGTGGGAAGACTAAATGATGATTAGGGGAATAGGAACAGCTGGGAGCAGGAACGGAACGATAGAGAGAAGAGAGAGCGAGAGAGTGAGAGAGGGAGGGGGAGAGAGAGGGATAGAAGGAGGGAAAGAACCAAATAAGACCAGCAGAGGGAAACGAATAGCATGGGAAAGCAAAATGACAAGATGATATAAGACAAAACATGACAGTACCCCCCCACTCACCGAGCGCCTCCTGGCGCTCTCGAGGAGGAACACTGGCGGCAACGGAGGAAATCATAGATCAAACGGTCCAGCACGTCCCGAGAAAGAACCCAACTCCTCTCCTCAGGACCGTAACGAAAAACGATAAAAAGGGAAACTAGGGTACTACTCTAAAAAAAAAATGAGAACTAGGGACAGACTGAGACACAGCAAGGGCAGGGACAAGAACAGGAGAGATGCGATGGCAGGGAACAGACTGAGACCCAGCAAGACCAGGAGCAGAAGCAGAAAAAAATTACCAGACTTCTTCTGCGCGCAGTCTGAACACGCAGCCACGAAACGGCGCGTGTCACGCTCCTGAGTCGGCCACCAAAAGCGCTGGCGAATAGACGCAAGAGTGCCTCGAACACCGGGATGACCAGCTAACTTGGCAGAGTGAGCCCACTGAAGAACAGCCAGACGAGTGGAAACAGGAACGAAAAGGAGGTTACTAGGACAAGCACGCGCGGCGACGCAGTGTGCGTGAGTGCTTGCTTAACCTGTCTTTCAATTCCCCAGACTGTCAACCCGACAACACGCCCATAAGGAAGAATCCCCTCGAGATCAGTAGAAGCCACAGAAGAACTAAACAGACGGGATAAGGCATCAGGCTTGGTGTTCTTGCTACCCGGACGGTAAGAAATCACAAACTCGAAACGAGCGAAAAACAACGCCCAACGAGCTTGACGGGCATTAAGTCGTTTGGCAGAACGGATGTACTCAAGGTTCTTATGGTCTGTCCAAACGACAAAAGGAACGGTCGCCCTCCAACCACTGTCGCCATTCGCCTAGGGCTAAGCGGATGGCGAGCAGTTCACGGTTACCCACATCATAGTTGCGCTCAGATGGCGACAGGCGATGAGAAAATAAGCGCAAGGATGAACCTTATCGTCAGACTGGAAGCGCTGGGATAGAATGGCTCCCACGCCTACCTCTGAAGCGTCAACCTCGACAATGAATTGTCTAGTGACGTCAGGAGTAACGAGGATAGGAGCGGACGTAAAACGTTCTTTTAGAAGATCAAAAGCTCCCTGGGCGGAACCGGACCACTTAAAACACGTCTTGACAGAAGTAAGAGCTGTGAGAGGGGCAGCAACTTGACCGAAATTACGAATGAAACGCCGATAGAAATTAGCGAAACCTAAAAAGCGCTGCAACTCGACACGTGACCTTGGAACGGGCCAATCACTGACAGCTTGGACCTTAGCGGAATCCATCTGAATGCCTTCAGTGGAAATAACGGAACCGAGAAAAGTAACGGAGGAGACATGAAAAGAGCACTTCTCAGCCTTTACGTAGAGACAATTCTCTAAAAGGCGCTGTAGAACACGTCGAACGTGCTGAACATGAATCTCGAGTGACGGAGAAAAAATCAGGATATCGTCAAGATAGACAAAAACAAAAATGTTCAGCATGTCTCTCAGAACATCATTAACTAATGCCTGAAAAACAGCTGGCGCATTGGCGAGACCGAACGGCAGAACCCGGTACTCAAAATGCCCTAACGGAGTGTTAAACGCCGTTTTCCACTCGTCCCCCTCTCTGATGCGCACGAGATGGTAAGCGTTACGAAGGTCCAACTTAGTAAAGCACCTGGCTCCCTGCAGAATCTCGAAGGCTGATGACATAAGGGGAAGCGGATAACGATTCTTAACCGTTATGTCATTCAGCCCTCGATAATCCACGCAGGGGCGCAGAGTACCGTCCTTCTTCTTAACAAAAAGAACCCCGCCCCGGCCGGAGAAGAAGAAGGCACTATGGTACCGGCGTCAAGAGACACAGACAAATAATCCTCGAGAGCCTTACGTTCGGGAGCCGACAGAGAGTATAGTCTACCTCGAGGAGGAGTGGTCCCCGGAAGGAGATCAATACTACAATCATACGACCGGTGAGGAGGAAGGGAGTTGGCTCGGGACCGACTGAAGACCGTGCGCAGATCATGATATTCCTCCGGCACTCCTGTCAAATCGCCAGGTTCCTCCTGAGAAGTAGGGACAGAAGAAACGGGAGGGATGGCAGACATTAAACACTTCACATGACAAGAAACGTTCCAGGATAGGATAGAATTACTAGACCAATTAATAGAAGGATTATGACATACTAGCCAGGGATGACCCAAAACAACAGGTGTAAACGGTGAACGGAAAATCAAAAAAGAAATAGTCTCACTGTGGTTACCAGATACTGTGAGGGTTAAAGGTAGTGTCTCAAATTTGATACTGGGAAGATGACTACCATCTAAGGCAAACATGGGCGTAGGCTTGTCTAACGGTCTGAAAGGAATGTTATGTTTCCGAACCCATGCTTCGTCCATGAAACAACCCTCAGCCCCAGAGTCAATCAAGGCACTGCATGTAGCACCCGAACCGGTCCAGCGTAGATGGACCGACATAGTAGTACAAGATCTAGATGAAGAGACCTGAGTAGTAGCGCTCACCAGTAGCCCTCCGCTTACAGATGGGCTCTGGCCTCTTACTGGACATGAATTAACAAAATGTCCAGCAACTCCGCAATAGAGGCACAGGCGGTTGGTGATCCTCCGTTCCCTCTCCTTAGTCGAGATGCGAATCCTCCCAGCTGCATGGGCTCAGTCTCAAAGCCAGAGGAGGGAGATGGTTGTGATGCGGAGCAGGGAAACACCGTTGATGCGAGCTCTCTTCCACGAGCCCGGTGACGAAGATCTACCCGTCGTTCTATGCGGATGGCGAGAGCAATCAAAGAGTCCACATCTGAAGGAACCTCCCGGGAGAGAATCTCATCCTTAACCACTGCGTGGAGTCCCTCCAGAAAACGAGCGAGCAGCGCCGGCTCGTTCCACTCACTAGAGGCAGCAAGAGTGCGAAACTCAATAGAATAATCCGTTATGGACCGTTCACCTTGGCATAATGAAGCCAGGGCCCTAGAAGCCTCCCTACCAAAAACTGAACGGTCAAAAACCCGAATCATCTCCTCTTTAAAGTTCTGGAACTTGTTAGAGCAATCAGCCCTTGCCTCCCAGATAGCTGTGCCCCATTCTCGAGCCCGGCCAGTAAGGAGTGAAATGACGTAAGCAACCCGAGCTCTCTCTCTAGAGTATGTGTTGGGTTGGAGAGAGAACACAATCTCACACTGCGTGAGAAAGGAGCGGCACTCAGTGGGCTGCCCGGAGTAGCAAGGTGGGTTATTAACCCTAGGTTCTGGAGACTCGGCAGGCCAGGAAGTAACAGGTGGCACGAGACGTAGACTCTGGAACTGTCCAGAGAGGTCGGAAACCTGAGCGGCCAGGTTCTCCACGGCATGGCGAGCAGCAGACAATTCCTGCTCGTGTCTGCCGAGCATAGCTCCTTGGATCTTGACGGCAGTGTAACGAGCGTCTGAAGTCGCTGGGTCCATTCCTTGGTCGGTTCCTTCTGTCATGCAGGTGAAAGAGGACCCAAAAGCGACTTAACAGAAACAGAGTTTATTTAAGTCCAAACAGGGAATAACAGAAATCCTCTAGACTTGTAGAGGGGAAATAACTGGAGAAGCGGCCACAGACTGCAGGTCGCTTTAGGCGCAGGCCGTAGTCGACAGAGACACCTGCTCACACGCAGCATCTGATGAAGGCAAAAAAACACGACAGGACAGGGCGATACACAATCACAGCAAAAACACGACAGGACAGGGCGAAACGCAATCACAGCATGGTGAATACAATACAAGGAACCGACGGGACAGGAACGGATCACAAAGGAATAAATAGGGACTCTAATCAGGGGAAAGGATCGGGAACAGGTGTGGGAAGACTAAATGATGATTAGGGGAATAGGAACAGCTGGGAGCAGGAACGGAACGATAGAGAGAAGAGAGAGCGAGAGAGTGAGAGAGGGAGGGGGAGAGAGAGGGATAGAAGGAGGGAAAGAACCAAATAAGACCAGCAGAGGGAAACGAATAGCATGGGAAAGCAAAATGACAAGATGATATAAGACAAAACATGACAATTCTCAAGGGAGCAGTAGTAATCTGGCCAACCTACTTGCTTATAGAACGGAGAGTCAGCTGACATAGCGCAAGACACTTTTGAGAAGCAAGAGGATAGCCAGAGAATGCCAACAGCATGGCTTCTTCTTCTATTGATAACATCATACTGTATGACCGCAGCTTGTTGACAAAACTGACTCCAGAAGCGGACTATGGAAATACTTTGCTTATAGATCAGATGATGAGTGCCAGACCACTGAAACAACTAAGCAAAAGGTGTAACAAAGCAGTGCAGTGCAAGGGAGGTTTCATTCCGAAACGATATCTTAAACTGTTTTACACATTTGCATTGTAATGCAAATAAACTGGCAACTAAATTCAAATTATTTTTGAGTGACAATTACGTTAACATATATTTAGCATTACATTAATGTCAGCATTATAATATGATTACAACCAAAAAAAAATGACATGCACTCAGAATTTAACTATGACAGCAATATATTTAGACTACTTGTCTGGGTTTGCTAGCCAGCCAGTCAGCAGCCCTGGGCGGAGCATTGCACATTATAACCAGTAGATAGTGACAGCGCTGATGTCATCCACGATACCTATGGAAAACCCCCGATGGCGTATGAACCCGGAAGTACTTGAATTTAAATGTAAATGTAGCTGTTTTCATCCTGCCTGAGAGAGTCAACCGGGAGCCTCTTTGTAGCTTGCCGACCTTTGATTGGTCTGTGTCAGCATGTGGTCCTGTGTGATGACTAATGATGTAATAAGAATGGAACACAATTTAATAAAATATCTCAATTTGTAGCGAACTTTAAAATAATTCACGGTCGGGATTGAACTTGATTATACAAAAAAAAAAATAAGTAGGTTTTCTAGGGCAGACCAGGGCTTTAGGCTCCACTAGCTTGCTATGCAATAGCCGACCAGCAGAGCTCGTGACTTTATGCTCCAGACCGAACACTGGGTGCTTCATTGCACCCTGGGAGGTGAAATGTACTCTGGGAATAGTAGTATTTTGTGTAGACCATCAGGCTTGGGCAGTATGCCTTATATACTGTATACTGGGGTATTAGGAAAAAGCCACAGGATGGTTTCTCAATACCATCAATACCTTCAAAACTATTTATTTAATTTTTTTTCAATACATTTTAATATTTCTAGCTACTTTAAGTTAATACTTGCAGTCAACTTTTGCAATATGTTAGGATATAAAGCAGATTGCTTTCTTTATTTCACTTGTCACATTATTTTACATTATGAAGCTTACCCTAGTCCCCTAGAACAGTTGAGTCAGTCACGTGTTCATTTGTAAAAGAGCACACAAGAGAAAGCGGGAACTGGTGAGTCCATAGCATTCTATTGGCGAGTCTCTGTTGTGAAGCGCACATTAGGTGTTGAAGTTACACTTGTATGCAATTCACTACCAAAGGTTTGCCATGTTTTAGAATTCAAAGAACTCTGTTACCTGAGTTATATATACAGCTGTCATTTGAGTTTTTACCTCCTCCGTTTTTCTCCCCTCTGCTCAGTGTTCAGAAAAGCATGAATCACAACTTTGTTCATTTTGCACAAATTCTCTTGTTCACTTTCGCTTGGAAATGTCCACATTCACCCAAAATGACATTCGGTAGCTAATAGCTATGCTTGTATAACTTTATGAGCTGGATTTGCCTTTCTTTGCAATTAGTTTGTTTGTTTTTGCTTGTTAGTCTTTAGCTAACAGCGTCTGTGTGATTTCACTATGACTTGTGCTAATTGTGTTAATATTTTGGTAATGGAGGCCCAATGGGCTTTTTTTGTGGCATTTTTAGCACTCTTGTGTGCTATTCCGAAACTCTGGATACCGCCCAAGCCTATAGATAGATAGACTATTCTATTTCTATGGTGTTTAGACTAGGACAATATTGAAGCTTAAAAAAATTAGCTTCAAAGTGTTTTCAATTGTTTTGTAAATTAGCAATACATTTTTAATAAATACAATTATTTAGCTGTAATGAATAAATAATCATAGATCTAATGAATGTATTTGACCCAATATTATGGCCATAGATTAGCAGATTTACCCTTATGTGTATCCATCTATATTTTAAAACAGTTTAGATTTAATACAATTATTTTGTATGCTCTTATTTTGTATGAGTCTTAGATGTGGTTTTGCACTCATGGAAATTGGCCTATATGGGCCAAATTGAAATGTTTAGAACAGAAGAACTATAAAAAGCATATGCATGACCATGGTAGAAATTGAAAAAGAACACTTTGGAGATTATGGGAAATTATCAGACCAAAGATGAGGACACAACAGTTCACCTGACACAAGACTGAATCTAAACATTCCACTGTTGATTTTATGTGCATTTTACATTTACTGTACTTTTCACAGCATTTGTCGATAATGAAATCTGAAAATACTCTGGATACATTCATTACCATAATATGAATAGAATATTAATGTAACTTCTTGAGTAAGTGCAAGATCAGAAAAAACAATTACAAGGGTTTGAGTGAGAGGTCTAACTGGCATATCCAAGTCACCACACACCTCCAAACTAACTGTCCACAGTTCCTAAGTCATTTCAAACTCAAAGAGTCTTCAGCTATAAGGTGTTTTTTGAGCTCTCCCAGCTTTGCTTTTGAGGAACTGAAGCAAGCGCGCTTGTAGTTTTTTTGTTTGTTTGTAACACAGCCCTGCACCCTCACATCACATCACACTTACTGTTGCTTATACAATCCAGAAACCTTCCATTATTAATCCCAATCTAGGTCAGGTGGGAATCATTTGAAAGCTTATTATATTGCCAAATGGCCAACTAAGTTATAAAATAATATCTAACAGTATTAGGCTTTCAAGGCACTTCATACAAACATATTGCAATTTTGGTGTGAATAGAATGAAGTCATGAGTGCATTCAATTGCGTGTTCCACGGTAAAAGAAATCACAATAAGACAAACAGGCTCATTCTGTTCAGGACAACATGGGATATCACACATGTCTGGATCGAACATTGCAATCATAAATGTTGATACTGTAAATTACATAAGTTTTCAAATATGGAAATGTGAAGGGCATATTTGGACTCACGGGTATGTGGTTTGCTTATATGACATCAAAACGGTATTTGTTATAATCCTCAAGTCCAACAGTTCTTTTTCAATTTCAACTTATTTTAGACGAAATAGTGAATTGTGCAAAAGGGTGCCAATATATTTGACCCCAACTGTACGTTTATGTTATGTTTTAGTATTTCATTGCAGGTGCAAGGACTACAACTGAAAAACTAAATAGAGGGGAAAAAGAGGAGGGGAAAGCAAGTTTTGGGCAGCATGTGTTTTGTTTGTTCCTTCTCCCTACCTTGGCACCATGAAGTTGAGGCCGGAAGGTTTGGCCATGCCGGGGTGTGTGAGGAGGACGTTGTATCGGGAGAGAGCTCACAGCACCAGGGCCCGGCCATGCAGGTAGAGCAGAGCCTCACACACTTGCAGCACCACCAATAGCATGGTCTCAGCACTCACCACTGGGAACTCAGCATGCTGGTGTGGAGGAGCACAATTAAGGATGCATTTCATTTATCCAAATATTTAAGTAGAAAACACAGATAAATGTTGAAAGTGTGTGTGTGTGTGTGTGTGTGTGTGTGTGTGTGTGTGTGTGTGTGTGTGTGTGTGTGTGTGTGTGTGTGTGTGTGTGTGTGTGTGTGTGTGTGTGTGTGTGTGTGTGTGTGTGTGTGTGTGTGCGCCTGTGTGTGCGCCTGTGTGTGCGCCTGTGTGTGCGCCTGTGTGACTGGTGGGGATTACCCTCTGGTGCAGCAAGTTGTGCAGGGAGCTGACGTAGATCCTCTCAAACAACAGGCGGACCCTTCACTGGACATGCCCACTGTCATCAGCTGAAGCAGGTGGCGATGTAACATACAGTCACACTGTAGTTACAGGGTTAGGCCCTATATCCCTAGACGACAGCGTCAATACCACTGAAATGACAGATGTGATTTAGGTAAAAGACTATCATTTGGAGGAACACTAGTGGAAACTCAACGCAGCAGTTCTTTCATATTTTCTTTAAGGGTTTAAAAAAGTTCAAACAGATTTTGTTGATGTCTTCTCACCTGGAGAACTCTAGCTCGATGAGCAGCAGATCCAGGTAGTAAAGCCCTGCGCAGGCATGCATTTTAAGCCTGAGCCCTACCCAGGCCCATGACGTTCAGACACTACCCTACCCAGGCCCATGACGTTCAGACACTACCCTACCCAGGTCCATTTGCTTTTGCCAAATTTAAGGCCCGGCCCTGCCAAAAACCCGAAATCATAAATAACTTCCTCCATTAGTAAATCCATTAGCTGCTCCTTGATGTCTGTCACTCGCTCTGCGTGTGCTTTGCTCTTAGCGGCTCTGAGTCTGTGAGTCTCCATAGCTCCGCTTGTACTTAGCCGTTTACTACTTTTCGGGCACTCTAAACTCTGACAAAACTCATGGAACATTATTTTCTATAAAATAATCGCTCCTATCTTATATTTAACAAGGTTGAAGCACTTCTGACACCATGTTATGATCTTAGTCAGATATGACTATACTGAGAAGCAGAACACGAACAAATGGCTCAGCTCCAAATTGTTAGTGATCAATTTAGTGACTGCGGAGAGGGACTGCAGCTCCTTTAAAGTGACCATGCAGCGCTTCCAGCTGTAACATCTAGCTTAGTGGACAAAATCAAAGACTTTAGCTTCTTAATTGATGCAATCCCAAAGGAGTTATATAAGATGTTGTTCCAGGCCCCAGTGGTGTTACTTGGTCATGGTAATGAAGGAGCCACAGGTGAAGGAGAGGAGGGGCCCTAACTCACTGTCAACAATCACAGGCAAGGAGGCCAGAAGACCCAATGCATGCCCCGGCTTATCTATAGACAACTGGGTTCAGCAAGAAAACACGGGGTCACTGAGTCTCATCCAGATACACAATACTGCCATTCCAAAATATTACCACACTATATGTCATTTAGCAGACGCGTTTATCCAAATAAACTCCAACACTATCCAATATATGACAGTCTCATGATGATGATATAGAGACAAATCCTAATATGACATGTGGGCACATGATGAAACTTTTTTTTTTGTCTTAAATCAACATCACTGATTTAGGCAAAAGTTTGATCTTGAGCCAGAGTGAATACATGTTTGAACCATTACCCCCCCCCCCCCCAGCGTCCAGCAGGCCAGGTCTTACAGGAGAACATGGCAGTGTGCTCCTGTTTTCACAGCGACTACACGGAAAAATAAATGTGCTGTGCTAAAACGCTTATTAGCATATCATAATTTCTATTACACAACTTTGAAGTATTTACTTTACGTCTAAAAGAGAGGAGACTTGAGAGAGTATTCATGTGCAGTGTGTGAATGACTTGTCAGTCTTACTGGTTGGGGTCAGCTCCATATTGCAGTAGCAGCTCCGTAACACCTGCCTGGCCCAGGAGAGAGGTACAAGAACAGAGGTGTCTTTCCCAAGTGACTGACACAGTCCACATCCACGCCTATAGCACGGCATCAGAACAATTGATGAATGATAAACTTCATTAGGAAACCATTTATTCATAACTGCAAAGCTCGCTGGGTAGGTACTAGTAGGTAGGGATGACAAATGCTTACTCATCATCATCATGCATTACTTATTACTTATTACTTATTGTTATTGTTTTGTTTTACCTTTCTTGAGCAGCTTCTCCATCTTGTGCAGATTCTTCTCTGTAGTGTACTAGTGCAGCTGAGCAGGTAAACCTCCATTCTTCACAATGCCTAATCGCACTGGGCAGGGCACCGTCAAAGCAGTTATCCTGCTCCATTCAGGTCCAACTAAAGATACCACCAGGTGGGTCGCTGAGGTTAACTAAGATGTGCTGAATGTCAGTTTGCTGGCTAGCTAAAAACAGCTATTTTTTCTTCTATCCAGACAATACATTATATAAAGACCTTGTAAAAAGTACATACATTCAGTGTTTTGATAGCTTTTTTTGTTTTCAAATGTCACGACTTCCGCCGAAGTCGGTCCTTGTTCGGGCGGTGATCGGCGGTCGACGTCACCGATCTTCTAGCCATCACGGATGCATTTTTCAATTTCCATTGGTTTTGTCTTCCTTCACACCTGGTTCCAATCAAATCAATTACATGTTGTGTATTTAACCCTCTGTTTCCCATCATGTCCTTGTCGGAGATTGTTTGTTTGTATGTTCGTGTGTTATGTATTGGTGCACGATGGGTTCTTGTACCCACTTTGATTTATTTTGTCATTTTGGTTTTGGAGTTTTGTTAAGTCTATTAAACGACTCCATTTATACCAAGTTGGATTCTCCTGCGCCTGACTTCCCTGCCACCTACAAACACATTATTACATCAGAAGAAGAAATTGTGTTCATATATTGTTCAATTTAATTCTCAAAAATAATAGAGATTTTCGACTCATAAAACAGCTGTCTAGCTAGTTGTCTCGACCTCTGATGCTCAGCTATGAAAACCAAACTGACATTTACTCCTGAGGTGCTGACCTGTTGCATCCTATTTAACCTCTGTGATTATTATTTGACCCTGCAGGTCATCTATGAACCTTTTGAACACCTTGAAGAACGATCTGGCGTTAAAGGCCATGTACTCTTATAATCTCCACCGGGCACAGCCAGAAAAGGACTGGCGAGCCCTCAAAGCCTGGTTCTTCTTTAGGTTTCTTCCTAAATTCCTGCCTTTCTAGGGAGTTTTTCCTAGCCACTGGGCTTCTACATCTGCAAATTGCTTGCTTGCTCTTTGGGGTTTTAGGCTGGATTTCTGTATAAGCACTGTGACATACAGTTGAAGTCGGAAGTTTACATACACTTAGGTTGGAGTCATTAAAACTAGTTTTTCAACAACTCCACAAATTTCTTGTTAACAACCTATAGTTTTGGTATGTTGGTTAGGACATCTACTTTGTGCATGACACAAGTAATTTTTCCAACAATTGTTTACAGTCAGATTATTTCACTTATAATTCACTGTATCACAAATCAAGTGGGTCAGAAGTTTACATACACTAAGTTGACTGTGCCTTTAAACAGCTTGGAAAATTCCAGAAAATGATGTCATGGCTTGAGAAGCTTCTGATAGGCTAATTGACATCATTTGAGTCAATTGGAGATATACCTGTGGATGTATTTCAAGGCCTACCTTCAAACTCAGTGCCTCTTTGCTTGACATCATGGGAAAATCAAAGGCCTCATCCAAGGCCTTAGGATCTTTGTTTTTAGACCTCCACAAGTCTGGTTCATCCTTGGGAGCAATTTCCAAATCCCTGAAGGTGCCACGTTCATCTGTACAAACAACAGTACGCAAGTATGAACACCATGGGACCACGCAGCCATCATGCCGCTCAGGAAGAAGACTCGTTCTGTCTCCTAGAGATGAATGTACTTTGGTGCGAAAAGTGCAAATCAATCCCAGAACAACAGCAAAGGACCTTGTGAAGATGCTGGAGGAAACAGGTACAAAAGTATCAATATCCACAGTAAAACAAGTCCTATATCGATATAACCTGAAAGAGCGCTCAGCAAGGAAGAAGCCGCTGCTTCAAAACCCCCATAAAAAAGACAGATTACGGTTTTTAACTGCACATGTGGACAAAGATTGTACTTTTTGCAAAAATGTATTTTGGTCTGATGAAACAAAAATAGAACTGTTTGGCCATAATGACAATCGTTATGTTTGGAGGAAAAAGGGGGAGGCTTGTAAGCCGATGAACACCATCCCAACCGTGAAGCACAGGGGTGGCAGCATCATGTTTTGGGGGTGCTTTGCTGCAGGAGGGACTGGTGCACTTCACAAAATAGATGCATCATGAGGCAGGAAAATTATGTGGATATATTCAAGTAATATCTCAAGACATCAGGAAGTTAAAGCTTGGTCACAAATGGGTCTTCCAAATGGACAATGACCACAAGCATACTTCCAAAGTTGTGACAAAATGGCTTAAGGACAACAATGTCAAGGTATTGGAGTGGCCAACATGAAGCCCTGACTTCAATCCTATAGAGGATTTGTGGGCAGAACTGAAAAAGTGTGTGTGAGCAGAGAGGCCTACAAACCTGACTCAGTTACACCAGCTCTGTCAGGAGGAATGGGCCACAATTCACCCAACTTATTGTAGGAAGCTTGTGGAAGACTACCAAAAATGTTTGACCCAAGTTAAACAATTTAAAGACAATGCTACCAAATACTAATTGAGTGTATGTAAACTTCTGACTCACTGGGAATGTGATGAAAGAAATACAAGCTGAAATAAATCGATCTCTCTACTATTATTCTGAACTTTCACATTCTTAAAATAAAGTGGTGATCCTAACTGACCTAACATTTTTACTAGGATTGAATGTCAAGAATTGTGAATAACTGAGTTTAAATGTATTTGGCTAAGGTGTATGTAAATGTCTGACTTCAACTGTATATGCTGATGTAAAAATGACTTTAAAAATACATTTGATTGATTGATATTTGAGTGATTGATTGATACTGTTCATTTACTTCTCCTTGTATGGGTTTACATTCATTGACCACACGGGGGCGACATAATGTAACGTAGGTCGGTGGAGCTGGTGAACACAATTTAGGAGGGATCGTTGAAAACAGCTAGCTACTTACTTGCAAGTTGCTTTTCTCATAGCTAGCTAGCAGGTGTCTAGTTAACTCCAGCTTCTGTAGAAGTAAAACGTGTCTTACTGAGGAGGTAGCTAAGCAAAAAACTGGAGTTTTATAAAAGTTATATTTTCTGAGCTAGGCATTTTCACTGAGGTGTTTGTTATGGGATGTTTATGAATAATGACTAAATGATGTATACATTTAACTTAGAACTATAACTAAACAGAATACTACTATGTTGCTGTATGAATGTATGAATCTTATTATAATCATAATACTGAATATAACGTGTGTAGTTTTAGTCAAGAATTATAACAAGGACTTTCTGTTCCTTGTTAGAAATGAATGGAGACATAGTCAGACCTACTGGAATACTGTATTCCTTACAGGACATTCTGTCCCTACCCAGAGAGGGGAGAGACCTTGGGCTTGTAGTAGATTGTTTAACAGGTGGCAGACAATGTTGGAACTATATTGCCATTTTATCTGAGAGGAGGAGAGACATTTATGACGAAATGTGAGGTATATAAATCAATGTACATGATATTATGACCAGAGCTCTCGGGAAATAAACGCTACTGATTAATTTTGAGACTGGTCTCTGTCCATTTTATGCAAATAAGTATCTTACAAATTCTTAGAAATGGACAGAGTGTTTTAATTGAATTGGTTAATGAACATGTAGGAGTTCATTCCTCTAACAGTGTTAGAAACTGGTTCAATGTATCAAGCAAATTATCATTACTGGCAAGTGGCATGCTAGCTTTTTAATTTGTCTGCCCGTATCCATCTCATTCAGGTCGCTGAAATGGGTAAGAAAGAGAAGGTTGCAGAGGGCTGTGTTAAGCTACGCCGCCTGCCAAAGTGAAACTGCTCAAATCTGGGTTTCATTCCACTGCAGACGTGTTTGACTTGCTACCTCCAACTAAGCAAAGTTAGCCAACCAGTCACAGTTGTTGTAGTTGTTGATGAAACATTATCACAGTAGTAGATTATAATGCAGTTACAGGACATGTTCTGGGTGAAACGAATTACACCTAAATATCCCAAATATGTTGTTTTTGTCAATGTGTGGTGCCAACTTTTTCCCCCAATGTGTCTTACAGTGCATTAACATTTGTATCTCTCCCCTTCAAGATTGTCTATCTTGTCCTCTTCAGCTCCATCCCTGTGTTTGTATTTGTAGAGGCTCCCAGAAGGAGGCGGTAGAGGTGCTGCAGCCTGTGAGGTGTGAGTCTGGCCAGGAGAGAGCAGCAGCAGGCAGGCTAATGGCACAGGAGCTTCTGGAGAAAGATCAGGAGCTGGGCACCATCTTTACCTTCTGCTCAGCGCTGGACACAGCCCTGGGAGGGGGCCTGCCGGTGGCGAAGAGCACTGAGACCTGCGAGGCGCCTGGAGTGGGAAATACTCAGCTCTGGTAAGCTCTGGTACTTCTGTGTGGAAGAGTTACTCACCTGTTCCGTATAATGTAATAATAACATAGTAAAATAACTGCACCATACATTCACACCTAAACCCCTCCTTCTGTGTCCCTAAGTATCCAGTTGGCAGTAGATGCGCAGATCCCTATGTGTTTTGGGGGGCTGGGAGACAAGGCTCTGTACATAGACACAGAGGGCAGCTTCTTGGTCCAGAAGGCTGTGGACCTAGACCAGGCAGCTGTGGACCATTATGGGCTGCTAGCAGAGGATGCACGTAACTAAGTAGTACAGGACAGAACAAAAACAATGAGACTGAACGTTTATATCATCCATCATGTAGGATGACTTATAACTGATTTCTTAAGCATCTATTTAGTGCTTATGAGTCAAATCTAATCTAATTTGATTTGTCACATGCGCCGAATTCACCTTACAGTGAAATGCTTACTTACAAGCCCTTAACAAACAATGCAGTTTTAAGAAAGACTTTCAAATGTTACACATATTCGTCACATCGGTAGTTGTCACTACATTGTCATACATACTAGGCTATGAAGAGAATGGTTTACTGATGAAAAACTGTAGTATTGTTCTGTTATTTGGTAAATGCTGACATAAGGGGATCAACAGTACTGTTGCATGCATTCAATCACTGCTTGCTCGTTTCGTCACACCTTTTAATCGATACACTATGTGTGAGCCATGACAAAATGTACAACAATAGAGACGGTTTAGAGAAGGGTTCCGTCTTAGATTCAAGCTTAATTGGAGAAATGTTTCACTTCACTGTCTCTGATTTTTTTTGTCTTAATTTTTTCCTTCTCCAGAGCAGCAGGAGGCCTTGAAGGAGCTGACTGTGGAAACAATCTTTTCCACCCTCGTCCTCGTCCGTTACCATGACTACGTGGAGCTGTTGGCGGAGATGTATCTCCTGGCTGACTTCCTGGCTCAGCACCCTGAGGTACTAATCCCTACCAATACTGTCACTGATCCCAAAATATCCAACCAATCCAAAGGGGTTATTTCTACAACCTCCATTTTGGGTTGGGCTCCGTTCCATTTCAATTCCAGTCAATTTCAAGGAACGAGTCGAAATGGAATTCCTTAACTGAAATGCTCATAGAACATTATGGCTAAATTTCGGGATTGACTGGAGCAAAATAGAATAGTAGAAAAACTGGAACAGCAAAGACAGCATCAATAAAATGCTTTTCTTGTGGCTTTTGTATATTAACTTGGGCCCCTGTATTGGTCAAATCCAGGTCCAGCTGGTAGTGATTGACAGCATTGCCTTCCTGTTTCACCATTGCTTTGTTAACCTCTCCCAGAGGACCCGCCTCCGGAACAGCCTCGCCCAGCAACTCATCCAGATGGCCACCAATCGCAATGTCACAGTATGACCTGACATTGTCCACCTTGTATTCTTAACCTGTCTTCCTTTTAGCTGGTGATAACTATTTTCTAGGCCTGGTAAAAACACATTTAAAGGAGCAATAACAACCAAGAAGAGTCCAGTTTACAACCACATCCTCCCATAATTTATAGAGCCTATCTACCTACTCCCTATTGCAAACTACTATAATGTATAGTAAATAGCCATAACTGAGCCATCCTTTCAAGCCCAACCAAAACTATGCTCACCAGACTTGCTTTATGTCTCTCTGTCCCTACTCAGTATTTACTACCTCCCATCTCCGGCCCCAATCCAACCACGCATCTAGACTAAGCACTCTCATTCCAAGAGATAAAAAGGCTCTTATTAGTGCAATGCTGATTTAAGCAGCCAGGTAGATCGGGATCTAAATGGAATGGCCGCTCCATGCCAGGATGGCGCTGCACAGTTTTTAATCAGCAAAAGAGTTATCTTATGAGCCCTGGAGCAAATTCACTTTGTTATAGTAATTTGTTGGTTGGCGGCACTCAGGGACCCCTTGGAGGACACACAGGAAAAACAACAAAGGCAGTGGACAGGACAACCTGTTCCAATGTGAGCGGGGGGACCCTAGGGGTCCATGGAGGTACTGCTAGCGGTCAGCGATGTTAGTTTAGTTTTCCTTTTCCAATTATAATGTGGGGTGGTCAAAAAAATGAAATACTGTCTACCAAATCTTTTCATTAAAAAAAATGGTCATTACCTCTTCTTGCCATTTATCACTCACCTGATGATAAGACAAGGAATGTGATTTTTTGGTGGGCTAAGGTAATATGGGGGTCCCTGGGTCACCGGTTTCCCTGGGAGGGGGTCCCTGGACTAGAAAAGGTTGAAGGCCCCTGCCGTACAGTCATACCAGTAATGATCCTCTGATTGTGGAGAGCTGGAGTTATTTTCTGCTGCTCTGCTGTAGAGAGGGAGAGTATGACTCATCCTGATGCCAGCCCACAGGACCTGTCTCTATGTTTGCTGAGTACATTCCTGCTGTATGTCTACCAATACCTAAGACCACAAAACCTATTATTGTGTTACTCGGGTGCCCAAGTCCACATAATAACCTAGTCTAAATGCCATCTCCAATGTCGTCTCTCAGTCTGAAATGACAATACCACATGCCGGCTGTATTGCTGATGGATGGAGCATCAACACATAGGCAGGAAATGATAAACACTACACAATAATTTTGGGTCCCCCAGCCTCACAGCTGTAAAGGACAGCAATTGAAGTGGAAAAAAGAAGGTGCCACTAATAATGTGTTGTTAAGGAGGGATGTGTTTTATTCATTGACAAACTCTTCTTTTCTCAGAACATACCACTGCATCAATGAGACTGAAGAGGACTTTTTACCTTTAATTTTCTATCAGGGTGAAATTATTAACTCAATACATTTTTCCTGTTCTCTTGTTTTTGCCTCTGTCATGTTTCTGCGGAAGCCAGTTTCCTTTTGATGAACTTTAATTTCCTTCATGTTTAGGTTATTCGTGCCAATCAGACTTCAAAGGTTTGAATCAGCCAATCGAAGCTCATTCCTGCCTTAGATGAAAAGGACGGCTCACGAGTGGTGCAGCGGTCAAAGGCACTGCATCTCAGTGCTAGAGGCGTCACTTCAGACTAGAGGTCGACCAATTATGATTTTTCAACACTGATACCGATACCGATATTTGGAGGACCAAAAACCCCGATACCGATTAATCAGCCGATTAAAAAATAATAAAAATGACAATTAAAACAATACTGAATTAATTTTAACTTAATATAATACATAAATAAAATCAATTTAGCCTCAAGTAAATAATGAAGCATGTTCAATTTGGTTTAAATAATGCAAAAACAAAGTGTCGGAGAAGAAAGAAAAAGTGCAATATGTGCTATGTAAGAAAGCTAACTTTCAGTTCCTTGCTCAGAACATGAGAACATATGAAAGCAGGGGGTTCCTTTTAACATAAGTCTTCAATATTCCCAGGTAAGAAGTTTTAGGTTGTACTTATTATAGGCATTATTGGACTATTTCCCTCTATACCATTTGTATTTCATTAACCTTTGACTATTGGATGTTCTTATAGGCACTTTAGTATTGCCAGTGTAACAGTATAGCTTCCGGCACTCTCCTCGCTCCTCCCTGGGCTCGACCCAGCAACACAACAACAGCCACCATGGAAGCAGCGTTACAACTACTGGAAGGCTCAGAGCGAGTGATGTTTGTAACGCTATTGCGCTAACTAGCTAGCCATTTCACTTCGGTTATACCAGCCTCATCTCGGGAGTTGATAGGCTTGAAGTCATAAACAGCGCAATGCTTGACGCACAACGAAGAGCTGCTGGCAAAACGCACAAAAGTGCTGTTTGAATGAATGTTTACACTCCTGCTTCTGCCTACCACCGTTCAGTCAGATACTTAGATACTTGTATACTTGTATGCTCAGTCAGATTATATGCAACGCAGGACATGCTAGATAATATATAGTAATATCATCAACCAAGGTTGCCGCGCTGTGTTAATTAAGAAGCAGTGCGGCTTGGTTGGGTTGTGTATCGAAGGACGCATGACTTTCAACCTTCGTCTCTCCCGAGCCCGTACGGGAGTTGTAGTGATGAACAATTGGATACCACGAAATTGGGGAGAAAAATATATTTAAAAAAAAAATATATATATATATATATATATATATAAATATACAAATCGGCACCCAAAAATACCGATTTCTGATTGTTATGAAAACTTGAAATCGGCCCTAATTAATCTTCAGATTAATCTTAATCGGTCGACCTCTACTACACACAATTTGCCCAGCGACGCCCCCCACCCCCAGCAGGCAAATTGAATGATCTGCACCTTATTGTGATGTTTTATTGAAAACGGCCTAACTATTAACTAATTTACTGCCTGGTGATGTCATACCACCAAAACAAGCTGACATTATAGTATTATTCCAACCTCAATTGTCACGCCCTGATTTCACGTGTCTTTGTGCTTGTCTCCACCAGGTGTTGCCCATCTGCCCCATTATTCCCTGTGTATTTATACCTGTGGTCTTTGTTTGTCTGTTGCCAGTTCGTCCTGTATATGCCCCGTACTTCTGTTTGCTCTCTAGTCCCTCTTTTCTAGTTTTGACCATTCTGCCTGCCCTGACCCTGAGCCTGCCTGCCGTTCTGTACCTTTCGGACTCTGCTCTGGATTACTGCCCTCTGCCTGCCCTTGACCTGTTGTTTACCTGTCGCGTTTTTGTAATAAACTTTTGTTACTTCGATCTGTCTGCATCTGGGTCTTATCCTGAGGTCTGATAGAAATGCACTGGCCCTTTAATGGTCTTCTGATAGACCTCCTTTTCACAATGGATTGGCAGACTAGATAAACTCGGACACCCAAACATAATCCTTGCTCTGTGCACCCACACCATCAGGTGATTTGGACTGTCAGTTTTGGGCGGTTCCTCAACAACCAAATTATAATGAGATGCCTGAGTGCATCTCTCCTGCTCCGCCACAGATATTACATCCAGCACCAGTCAAGTGGTTTTGAGAGAGGCCTGGTAATGCATCTCTGTAATGAAATTATACACTTTAGAGCTGGCCTCTGTAGCAGTGGGAAGGCAGGTGAAATATGAACACCTTTGCTCACATTGACATTGCTTGTTCTGATATCCGGGCTGTATCACAACCAGCCGTGATTGAGAGCCCCACAGGGCGGCGCACAATTGGCCCAATGTCGTCTGGGTAGGCCGTCATTGTAAATAAGAATTTGTTCTTAACTGACTTGCCTAGTTAAATAAAGGTTAAATATATTTTTTTTTTTTAAATGTCTTAATTTCTTCTTTTTTTCACTTTTGGATTATGTGTGTATTATTGTATTGCTAGATATTGCTGCATTGTTGGAGCTAGATACTTAAGCATTTTACTGCACCTGCGATAACATCTTCAAATCTGTGTACGCGACCAATAAACTTTGATTTGATTTGGACCTCATTTCACGTGGACAAATCCTCAGGATGAACGATGTTCAGCTCACAGTTATATGTCAAATACTGCATACATGGTGACATTGGAAGTAAGGTGAAATATAGAACTCTGTTGGATGGTATGCTGTTCTTGTGGCGCGCGCGCACACACACACACACACACACACACACACACACACACACAAATTGTCTCGGTCGTGTTTTGTGTCAAGACAAAATTTGTCCAAGAGCTTTTTGGCAATTAATTAGAGCGTGATTGTTCTTTAGAAATATTGACAGCAGCTGCTTCCAAGACCCACACACACACACACTCAGAGCCAGCTCTAGCCTTTTGGGGCCCCTCTGCAAGATTGCTTATGCATGGACCTGGCCCTGCACACATTGTGCACAAACGTACACTGTCCACACACATGACTAGAGAGCAAATCAATGAATAGTTTTCTGAACCCAATAAGTAGCCTAAGAAGTTTACCATTACTTCATGAAAACCTCTCATGACCTCCAAGTAAACTTAACCTATGGGGGTATTGATTCCTTGGGTCAATGTTACATTTGATCATTTGCAACAAGCCAAAGTAGGTAGTAGGTACAAAATCAGAACAAGAACTTCCTACAAAATAATGCTAAATGCTTTGAACCTAACTCTGCTTAATGTACCCAGATATGTCTTTAAACCTTTAACTGGCACACCAGGAAAATATCTATTTCATAGCAAAATATGTGTATTTAGCCTCAGTATAGACAATAATTAAATAATGTTTCTTTGATTGATAATGCATTGCAAAATGCATCGCAAACAATTAGCGTAAAGTCATTTTGTATTGGAATTTTCAAATACTTTTTAATTGATACATGAAGTAGTATTGTTTGCTCCATTTACTTATAATGGAAGATAAGCCTAGTTAAATTAGGACTGATATCAAATATGAATAAAATACTTTACATTTGTGTCAAAATATGAATATCAGAATGCATGTAAATGAATGTGTTTATAATTTATATGCTTAGAATAGCAGTAAAATGACATGTACTGAATGATATTGTGAAACATATTGAAGATAACAGACAAACAGTAAATAATTATATGGATATGAAAGGATTTTTGAATTTGAAAAAAATGATCCTTTGACAATATTTCTCCGTTGTCCATGTTCACAAATTGAGTTAATAGCATTCCTTTAATGGGCAACTCAACTGCCTGATAGAGCATATTCCTACATTTGTAAAACAACATATTAGTAATTTAATCATTCTTAAATGATGTTTTACAACAACATTTTACAACATTGCAATTTCCCATTGTATACACAATTACACTGAACATAAATATAAATGCAACATGTAAAGTGTTGGTCCCATGTTTTAAGAGCTGAAATAAAATATCCTCGAAATGTTCCAAATGCACAAAAAGCTTATTTTGCTCAAATGTTTTGCCCAAATTTGTTTAAACACCTTGTTAGTGAGTATTTCTCTTTTTCCAAGATTATCCATCCACCTGACTGGTGTGGCATATCAAGAAGCTGTTTAAACAGCATAATCATTACACAGGTGCACCTTGTGCTGGGGACAAAAGGCCACAAAATGTGCAGTTTTGTCACACAACACAATGCCACAGATGTCTCAACCTTTGAGGGAGCATGCAATTGGCATGCTGACTGCAGGAATGTCCAGCAGGGCTGTTGCCAGATAATTGAATATTAATTTCTCTACCATAAGCTGGAATCAACATAGTTTTAGAGAATTTGGCAGTACGTCCAACCGGCTTCACAATCACAGACCGCGTGTATGGTATTGTGTGGGCGAGCGGTTTGATGATGTCAACATTGTGAACAGAGTGCCCCATGGTGGCGGTGGGGTTATGGTATGTGCAGGCATAAACTACAGACAACGAACACAATTACATTATATTGATGGCAATTTGAATGCACAGAGACACCGTGACCAGATCCTGAGGCCCATTGTTGTGCCGTTCATCCACTGCCAACACCTCATGTTTCAGCATGATAATGCACAGCCAGCCCCATGTCGCAAGGATCTGTATACAATTTCTGAAAGCTGAAAATGTCCCAGTTCTTCCATGGCTTGCAGACTCATCAGACATGTAACCCATTGAGCATGTTTGGGATTTTCTGGATCGACATGTACGACAGTGTGTTCCAGGTCAATAGTGTGTTCCGCCAATATCCAGCAACTTCGCACAGCCATTGAAGAGGAGTGGGACAACATTCCACAGGCCAAAATCAACATTGATCAACTCTATGCGAAGGACATGTGTCACTCTGAAAGAGGCAAATGGTGGTCACACCAGATACTGAGTGGTTTTCTGATCCACGCTCCTACTTTTTTTTAAAGGTATCTATGACCAACAGACATATCTGTATTCCCAGTCATGTGAAATACATAAATCAGGGCCTAATTAATTTTTTTATATTGACAGATTTTCTTATATGAACTGTAACTCAGTAAAATCTTTGAAATTGTTCCATGTTGCGTTTTATATTTTTGTTCAGTATAGTAAAAAAGAAAATGTGGTAAATGAGGTTCAGTTCTGCTCTTGTTCACTTCCTGGTTTTCATCTTTGAATGCATGTTTCAATGTAAAAAAATATGGGTGTTTCGATAATGAAAACCACATGATAATTTCATAAATGACATTGGTTGAGATTATAAATATGCCAAACAAAATGTAATTTATTTTAAAATTGGTTGTCAAAGTTAGCTTAACCGCCTCGTTGAGCTGCCTGTTAAAGGGTTAAAACCACTGATTATTGCACTTGTAGCTTAACTGAACAGCTCTGCAGGTATTGAAATGGTTAATTCTCATTCTGAGTGAAATCCACTACAGTGGATATTTTTAGCATGGGTGCTTGGTGTCCTATATACACATTTAAGCCATAGAATCTCACTATTGATGCCAAGCTGTTGATGAATGCTAAGAGTGCTGTTTTATCATGGATAAATGCCCTATCCATATATACTGAACAAAAATATGAACGCAACATGTAAAGTTTTGGTCACATGTTTCATAAGCTGAAATAAAAGATCCCAGACATTTTCTATGCGTACATAAATCTTATTTCACTCACATGTTTTGCCCAAATTTGTTTAAACCCCTGTTTGTTAGCATTTATCTTTTGCCAAGATAATCCATCCACCTGACAGGTGTGGCATATCAAGAAGCTGATTAAACAGCATTATCAATACACAGGTGTACCTTGTGCTAGGGATAATAAAAGGCCACTCTAAAATGTGCAGTTTTGTCACACAACACAATGCCACAGATGTCTCAAGTTTTGAGGGAGCGTGCAATTGGCATGCTGACTGCAGGAATGTCCACCAGAGCTGTTGCCAGATAATTCTATGTTAATTTCTCTACCATAAGCTGCATCCATTGTCATTTTAGAGAATTTGGCAGTACGTCCAAATGGCCTCACAACCACAGACCATGTGAAACCACACCAGCCCAGGACCTCCACATCTGGCGTCTTCACCTGCTGGATCGTCTGAGACCAGCCACCCAGACAGCTGATGAAACGGAGGAGTATGTCTGTCTGTATTAAAGCCCTTTTGTGGGTAAAAACTCATTCTGATTGGCTGCGCCCTTGCCCAGTCTTGTGAAATCCATAGATGATGGCCTAATTAATTTATTTGAATTGACTGATTTCTTTATATGAACTATAAATCAGGACAGTCTTTGAAATTGTTGCATGTTGTGTTTATATTTTTGTTCAGTATAATTTTTTGTAACCAGGGTTGAGTTTCAGATTACATGTATTCTGATAAAAAAAATAAAAAAACATGCAATCTAATTATATTAAAAAACTAACGTAATCAATTAAATTACCAGCAGAGATATTATAATCCGATTACATTATACTTTTTTTGGATTACATTACAATTTGATAAGAATGTTTGCGAAAGATTACATTATGAAACCTTTCTGTTTTCTAAATGACATTCAATTCCGCATTTAAAAAAGGCCTAAATGTAATGTTGTTCCACCTGAACACTATGATGACATACCAAATGGGTTTGATGGATCCCTTTTGTCAGTAATCAGATAACTTTCGGATTAACCAAACTCAGTAAAGTAATGTTAGTAATGACTATTTTGGGCAGATAACTAGCAAATGTAACGGATTACATTCAGAAATGAACCTACCCAACCTTGATTTTTATTTGATTTGGCAAGTCAGTTAAGAAAAAATACGTATTTACAACGCCGGCCTGCACTGGCCAAACCCTCCCCTAACCCGGACGACACTGGGCCAATTATGCGCCCGAAGACGGCCGCTTGTGATACAGCCTGGAATCGAACCAGGGTCGGTAGTGATGCCTCTAGCACTGAGATGCAGTGCCTTAGACCCATGCGCCACCTATCATAGGTGTTTTATATTGTTTAAATACTGTATATTTTTGGATAAGTCATTACATGTCCTATGCACTTAAAAAAAACGCTATTGCCGTTAGTTGTTACAGTTCCTCCACAGTGAAGGCAATTTGCGTAATTTTAGTGCTTCTTTCAAAGCAGTGGGTTCATTTAATCATCCATCGGCGTTCAAAACGCACGTATCGCATGTGAGGGTGCATTGTGCGTACGCGTTCCCGAACCTAACACAAACCTGATGCTTCTCCCGCTTTCTCAAAATTCCCTCCCCTCTCTTGTCATCATCCACCCACCCTCTCCTGTGATTGAGCGAAAACCTTGTTCACGCGCGCGTGTTCCCAACCGGCGCGAGTGGGGAGCTGTCCAGCAAGCGATTTGAAGTAGTCTTCTTGCCCGGCAAGTGCGGTCTCTTGTCTGTCCAGGAATGAGAAGTGATGGCCGGCTCTGCAACTGAGGAGAAAACCTTCCGAAGGTTCTTGGAGCTCTTCCTCCGAGAGATGAGACCACCACTCCAGGAGAATGACCCTGTCCCAATGCGCCCTTTGTCTGACCTCACCTCGGAGGACGAAGTTGAAGGGGAATGCCTCGATATGTGTCTTCAGCACTTGTGCAAATAGTAAGTACGCTACCGATTTGATGTTACAAATGGTTTTGTATGCAGCTTAAACTAATGGTTTATGTTTGTCTTTGCAAGACAATCTCAGACGAGAATAGGACTAGAATAGAATAGGAATTTGGAGTCTAATAGAATAGAATAGGAATTTGGAGTCATCAAAAGTGAAAGCTAATTTTGCCGGCTAAATATATTTTACACGAATTGGCAGGACTGTTGCGCAAACACAGTTAATATAAATTATAGAATTATATTTAAAAAATAAGTAGCCTTCTGGGTGCAGTGAGCAATTCGGAATTAGTTTCTACAGAATTGCTCTCCAGTCAGTTTTGCCGGGTATCATATGAAGCCACTCACAATGTCTTGACATCCTCATCTATCATGTTGCCGCCGACGTCATTGGGCATGTTGCAAAAAATTCTGTAACAAAGGGAAGACAAACTTCAAATACATTTCAGGATGGTTGCAAATACACTGAAATGGGGAACAGAGGGGAAAATCAGGACATACTGAACAAAGTGTGCCCGTAGTGTTGTCATATAAAATAGCCTACATCGACAAAGCTGTATGAATTGGAAAGCACCTCTTATGAGACAAGCCTGCCATGGTAACTATGAGGAATGCAATCGTTTCTTCCTACGAATGAAATGACGTCGTGCGACGCAAAAAGGAAGGGAAATTCACATTAACGGACATCGGATAAATGGGATGGAGGATCATGAACGAATGGAAACACAGAGGAACCGGAGTACAACTGAAATGAAGCGCACTTGCAGTTCGCCGGCGCAGGCTCCCTAGTAAATTCAAAGCAAAATGTGTTTGGGAAGGGTTGAGCATTTTCAGATATATTACGTCACACTCACATCCATAAATAGCACATGTAACCACTGAAGAGACCTAAAAGACAATGGTGAATTTCTGAAGCCTGTCGAGGACGATTGCAATTTGACACGTCAGGTGTAATTGTGAGATCACCACCACCAATAAACGACCCAACAAGAAGCAAACACAGTCTAAAATATAGCCATTTAAGGCACCCAGGCGCACAAGTGCTTGGAAATAATTCATTCTTGACCTTGAAAATTTGAGCTTACAATTTACTATGTTTGCTACAGTGCATTCGGAAAATATTCAGACCCCTTCCCTTTTTCCACATTTTGTTATGTTACAGCCTTATTCTAAAATGGATTTTTTTAATCATCCTCATCAGTCTACACACAATATCCCACAATGACAAAGTGAAAACAGGTATATAGAATAGTTTCCAAATGTATTAAAAATAAAAAACAGAAATACATTATTTACATAAGTGTTCAGACCCTTTGCCACGAGATTTGAAATTGAGCTCCGGTGCATCCTGTTTCCATTCTGTTTTTCATCCTTGAGATGTTTCTACAACTTGATTGGAGTCCATCTGTGGTAAATTCATTTGATTGAGCATGATTTGGAAAGGCACACATCTGTCTATATAAGGTCCCACAGAGGACAGTGTATGTCAGAGCAAAAACCAAGTCATGAGTTTGAAGGAATTGTCTGTAGAGCTCCGAGACAGGATTATGTTGAGGCACTCTTCCTAGAGCTGGCCGCCCAGCCAAACTGAGCAATCAGGGGAGAAGGCCTTGGTCAGGGAGGTGACCAAGAACCCGATGGTCACTCTGACAGAGCTCCAGAGGTCCTCTGTGGGGATGGGAGAACCTTCCAGAAGGACAACCATTTCTTCAGCACTCCACAATCAGGCCTTTATGGTAGAGTGGCCAGACGGAAGCCGCTCCTCAGTAAAGGCACATGACAGACTGTTTGGAGATTATCTGGTCTGATGAAACCAAGATTGAACACTTTGGCCTAAATGCCAAGCGTCACGTCTGGAGGAAACCTGGCATCCCTACGGGGAAGCATGGTGGTGGCCATACTGTAAGGATGTTTTTCAGCGGCAGGGATTGGGAGGCTAGTCAGGATCGAGGGAAAGATGAATGGCACAAAGTACAGAGAGAACCTTGATGAAAACCTGCTCCAGAGCGCTTAGGACCTCAGACTGTGGCGAAGGTTCACCTTCCAACAGGACAACGACCTTAAGCACACAGCCAAGACAATGCAGGAGTGGCTTCGGGAAAAGTCTCTGAATGTCCTTTAGTGGCTCAGCCAGAGCCCAGACTTGATCCCGATCGAACATCTCAGGAGAGATCTGAAAATAGCTGTGCATCGAGGCTCCCAATCCAACCTGACAGAGCCTGAGAGGATTTGCAAAGAAGAATGGGAGAAACTCCCCAAATACATGTGTGTCAAGCTTGTAGCGTCATACCTAAGAAGACTCAAGGCTGTAATCACTGCCAAAGGTGCTTTGCAAACATTTCAAAAACCTGATTTGGCTTTGTCATTATGAGGTATTGTGTGTAAATTGATGAAAACAATTTAATCCATTTTAGAATAAGGCTCTAACGTAACAACATGTGGAAAAAGTCAAGGGGTCTGAATACTTTCCAAATGCACTGTATGTGTTTACTCTACTGAGAGCTAGTTAATCAATACTGAACCCAATGTGTTATGTTGGGTTTCGTCATGTCCCACATAGCCTACAGGGCTTATCATACAACAAACACTATTTTGATGTTCACCCCTGCTCCATTTCAAAGACCTACACTTGTTGTGTCGATGTCACCAATTCCCCGTCTTTGAGAAAAGGGTTGTAGCAGTATCAGTCTGCTAGATCTGCTCTGCACAAAGAGCTTATTGTCTGTGACTTTGCGCTCAGCTCTGGATGCTGCCCATACTACCAGAACAGATCCATACCTACAGTAGTGTTCATGTATTGACAGTTATCAAATGTAATTGACCCCATGGATAGTCCTAAGTCTATCTAATTAGAAGGAAACACCCACATATTATGTATTTATTACACAATAACAATTTTCATTCATGGATATTTGCAGTGGTTCCTGGTTCCCTCTCTAAAGCGATCACAGTTTGATTGATTATTTGTTTTCCATGGGATCATTCCTGCAGTGCTAATGATAGTATTTTTGAAGGAGAGCAATGTTGTAATTCGGCACGAAGTGAGACTCATTCTCACACTTTGTGCTGCGAGGATCAGGTCCTTCCGTTGTGTTTCAGCTGAACGTGTGATTATTTTGTCTCTGGGTTGAAGATCTAATAATATACCTGGGAGAGAGGTGGAGGTCTCCTTTTCTGCTCTTCCTGTGTGGAGGTCCCTGTGTGTGTGTGTGTGTGTGTGTGTGTGTGTGTGTGTGTGTGTGTGTGTGTGTGTGTGTGTGTGTGTGTGTGTGTGTGTGTGTGTGTGTGTGTGTGTGTGTGTGTGTGTGTGTGTGTGTGTGTGTTTTGCAACAGTGCTGTATTGATGGGTAGGAGAGGCTCACAGTGTGGGAATGTATGTATTTGAAAAGGTGGAGATGAACACAGATTGTGCAGATCTGGACTTGTGTGTATATGTGCAATGATGACAGTGTGAATAATGTTTTGTCACACTCCCATCCCTGCCTGAGGTATCAGAGGCACACATTTGTGTGTGTGTGGGGGGGTGGGGGGGTGACATGGTACGCCCCGCCCAGTGTCAGCTGGCTCATTGTGTGGGTGAGACACAGCCCTCCTCTCAAATTGTCATGGCTGACGTGTAATGATATTCTGGAGGATAAGGGAAGCACGACACAGGGATGGGGCTGTCACATTTAATGACAACTTACTTTTGAATTGAACCCAAAATAGTAGGGTATGAAAAAAAGAAAAGAGTCACGATTTAAGTGACAGGAATGCTTTGAGTTTGCAACTAGGAAGCCTGTGATTATTGTCCGTTTGGATGTCTGAGGGACTATACACAAAGATAATGTACTCGTACATCCATCAAATATGAAAAATGATCATTATCCAACCATCTAAAAACACAGAAGGACCATTGACCTGGTCTTCATTTGAATTCTGTAGTTCTAACACATTTGCACCATACTCTGTAATTGCCAGAATATGCTGGAAGCAGTACTGTCATGTGCAATGTGAATAGAACACAGACCTCACTCAGTTATCGCTAGCGAGTGGCCACCTCTCTCCCCATACAGTAGTACATTTCCTTGAAAGTGTGTGTGGCGTGTGTGTCGGATATGGTTCAAATATTTTAGTATCTAGTATTTAAAATACTTAAAATACTTTTTTCTGTGTATTTGAGTATACACCCCAAAACAAGTACTTTTATTTGGTTTGTAAAATCCAAACAGTCTACCAAATTGTATTTGAGAGTATTATTCAAATATTTATTTCAAAAACCATTTTTAAATACCACTTCCAAATGCATGGAAGTGTATTTGAGTCAGTGTATTTGAGTATTGTCAAATACTTTCCAAGTGTATTTCCAAATACATTAAAATATCCATCTACCATGTCTTTTCAATTAAAATATATCTGAATAATTACTTTGAATGTACATGAAAGTAATTGAGATATTTTAAATAGTATTTTGTGTGTGTGTGTGTGCGTACGTGTGTGTGTTCAGAGCAGCTGATTAATAATCCAATAACAATTCTAATACTGAAAGCAGCTCGGCGTTGCAATCCCAGTCGGCTTGTGTGTGAAGCCTTCACCTGAGGCATGCGTTCGTGGCCTCCATTTCTCTTCATCGCTTCATCATCTGACAAGGCAGGTAGAAAAGCTGCTCTGTTTGTCCAGCTTCAAAGTGTCAAGCTTTCCTCACACTCCTTAATGATGGCTGTTAACTAGGGAGTGAGAGAGAGAGGAGCATAATGGATGCAGGCATACGTGTCAGCAGGCTCATTGGTCCTCGCTCACAATTCCACCACGTCATTATGATGAAAAATAACCATAGGAGGAGCCTATGAAATATACAGTATGCAATACATAATTCAACACATATGCTGTGATGGCTAAAGATAGACATTGCTTACTGCCTGACTTCACTCTTTGAGTGTTTTGAGAGCTAGTTCTGTTGGGAACGGCTGTAGAGGCCATCTTGAGGGTGGGTAACAATAGAGGGAGGGATGGAGGAGAACCATGGCTAAGCCTCCTTCCTCCTTCACTCCTTCCTACCCCCATTCCCTCCATCCCCTCGTTTCCCACTGCCCCCGGTACCTCTACTGGGAGCGCCGATAATTGAGAGAGGGGAGATCTCCTAAACCTAATTAAACTGGCACGTCTCCCACAGCTGTAAACAACCACGCGCACATCCGGATTCCTCCAAGACACACAAATGCGCCCGCGCGCACACACTCTCGCACACACTCTCGCACACACTCTCACACACACACACACACACACACACACACACACACACACACACACACACACACACACACACACACACACACACACACACACACACACACACACACACACACACACACACACACACACACACACACACAGTCTGCTTCCGCACACTGCTGCAGGAACAGTGTGTGGTGTCGGAAGCGCTGCAGCTGACGGCTGCGTTAATGAGCACTGCTGTGCGACCGGATTGGACATCAGAGGAGCAGGGGACTCACTCATCTCCCCACAACTTCTCATTCATAACACAACAGGAAGAGAGGGGGTCATCTGTGCCCTCACCCGAAAGTGCCTCAGTCCTAATGGACTACGACAGTGTCGCAGAGTTTTACCGGATCAAGCATTGCTGTCCATTCACATCTTAATAACTACAATGTAATTACAATGTTAATGCAATCTTGCACTTGTTCAGGGTTAATGATATAAAATGTAACCCGGCCTACAATTTGTCCATCTCATTTTGACACAGACCCACAAAAGACAAATGAGATATGCGCTGTTTCAAATGATCAATTCCATACATTTTTCAGCTCTCACACCAAAGACTGTTGGTTTACATGAAAACAAATTGATTTATGCACAAGAGAGCCTTTATGACATTTTCCTGTTTGTCTTTTGTGTGAAGACAAAATTCAGCTAAGAGCTTTTGGGCATTGAATTAAGAGCGTGATTGTTCTTCAGCAACATTGACAGCTGCTGCTTCCAAGACACACACACACACGCACGCACGCGCACGCACGCACACGCACACGCACACACACACACACACACACACACACACACACACACACACA
Organism: Oncorhynchus gorbuscha; assembly: GCF_021184085.1. Taxonomy (NCBI): domain Eukaryota; kingdom Metazoa; phylum Chordata; class Actinopteri; order Salmoniformes; family Salmonidae; genus Oncorhynchus; species Oncorhynchus gorbuscha. The sequence continues at coordinate 59,055,800 of NC_060188.1, forward strand.
CACACACACACACACACACACACACACACACACACACACACACACACACACATAATCAGATAGAGGTTTCAAAGTAGACACAGAGCAGGCCTCTGATTCAGAGAGAAAGAGGGCATCTCTCAGCCTCCCTCGTTTGTCATAAATCTGGAGATGAGATACAGGATAAAAGGCAAAGATAACCTTTCCTTGTTTGAGTCTGACATTGCTATTTGTGTCTAGAAGTTAAGGTGGTGTTACGTAAATGTACCAGGGTTCTGCGAGCTAGATTTACTGTCCATAATGCGGTAGCAAATTTACTACACCACCTGCAACTCCCAATAGACTTTTTTGGCTGTAATTTGGGATTTTTGCTAATCGAGTCATTGAATTGATTTAGACCCCTAAATGACCCTCAAGTTTTACTTATAACTTACAGACTGGGTCGCTATAGAAGTCCAGATGAGTTGTTGACACTTGAGCCCAGTGAGAATTGATGGATAAGAGCGAACAAAACATTTGATCTCAACAAATCACAAATTAAAATGGTGAGATCAAGTCACATTACCTCAGCAGAGGGAGGTCATCAGTACCAAAGATTTACAACCAGGGTTGATCTCCACTACACTCTTTTCCAATGAAGGTGCATTGCTTAACGGGATGCATTGCTTAATGGGATTGATACATCAAAGCAACGAAGCACTAATGGCCATGCTAGGCTATGTCGTACCTTGACCCACAGCATGAGTTTTTTTTTATATCCTTCTTCAAAAAAAGGCCCAGCAGTTCAGGCTGAATCCTTGCCATGACTTGCCCAGGACACAGGCGGTAGGAGTGAGCACGTCTCCTCAATGCCTGTTTTTATTCTAGCCAAAGGCACAATTAACTGCCTTTCACACTTGCAATCGATACTACTCAGTTTAGAATGCCCGGCTTGGCTAAACAATGGCAACAGAGAGACAGAGAAAAGGGATCCGCAAGGATTCACAAGTCATTACTTCCAAATCAATGAAAGCGTCCTCTGCTTATATGTACTGCCATGAATGATCCTGTTCCGCCGAGAAACAAGTCTGGGGTCAGAGGTTTATGTCTGCTGTGTCGTAGCTCCCAGAGAACAGTGTCCATCTGCCTAAAGATTTTTCAGATCCCTGGGGCTCTCTGACTCTGGGCCTCTCACGACACTAGTGATGTCTCTGAACTTTGCTTTAGTCTTGAGGGCCTCTTCCCAGAACCTCTAGTGGCACAACTGATTTCTGGTGATCATTCTGATGAAGCATATACCACTATATTTGTTGCCTTGTCTTTAATTTACTTTGTGTCAGACCTTTTGTTGGCCTCTTCTTTTCACTTGTATGTATATTTTGGCCTCTTGAGCTGAAGAAGCAGGGGAGCGTTAAAGACAGTTGCACATGCTGTTAAATTGAGCGGCAGGTTCGCTGCATGCCTCAAACATGACCCTAGATGGACAATTGTTTGGCAATTAGCCCTCACTTAGAGTAATTGCCATAGTAATCGTCATCCAGCACTTAAATTTGTTTAATTAACAGGAAAAGATCATTACAGACTGTTATGGTTGTTGAACATACCCAGCAACCTGCTATCATTCAGAGCAGAACTGGGTACTGTCATAGACATACAGCAGCTTAAACAGAGAGTTGGTAAGGGCTCTGAATTCACAGGTAAGTCAACCATTTTCCACAGAGAAAGGTGAGTTTGGGTGATGACTGTATCTGTCAGTAGGTCTATTAAAGGCACTGGTGTTTGCAGATGAGAAAAAGCGATGATGTAATCGGCATCAAGGTTGGCATAAACAAGGTTTGTCTATTTAAACAACCGAAAAACACCTAGCACCTGGATGGGCCTTACGTAAGAGCCGCAGACCACAAAAAGCACTCTGCTTCAAAGTGTTGTGCAATGCACTCTGTTTTATAATAACTGGCAACTCTACAGACATACGGACACCCCTCAGGGTCCTCCCAGGTTGTCTCCCCCCCAAGCTTTTCATTTGTGCAAAAGGAGTCTGGCACCTCCTCTGCGATGACCGGCTTGCTAATTGGATGAAAATATGATTGATTTGGTCTCCTCCTGCCCGCCACACAGCAATTACTCTGAGTGTATTTGACGCCAGTCTCCATCTATACATCTTCCGCAGGTCAAACATGGTCTCGACGCTCAAGATTTTGCATTTCAATTAGAATGTGGAAGGTCACTCCCAGGCCCGTAGTGCAGCATACATTTGAAATATCAAATTTGATTTAAAAGCAGAAACCAGATATTAGGGCAGAACCAGTGGTCTATCTTTTGTGATGCCTAGAGGGGGCTTGCCTTACTTTTACTAAACATGATCTTCATAAACATAAACTAAATGCCTTTCAATACGTAGTGCATATCAAGAACAATTCATGTACTGCAGTTGATTATCGTTAGAATATTTTGTCATTTTATAGCAGACTAATCAGAACATTCACTTGAGTCCCAAATGTACTGTTTCAGGATGATCTGACCTCTTTTTGCATTGAACTAGTTTCAGAATCTAAAACAATGGATGTACCCTCCTCACATTTGTGAAAGTTTAAAGGGGAAATCAGCATTAGAAACAATAACAAAACGTTCTCCCTGTCCTGTTTGGGTAAAAAGCTGAGGGATGAGGCTTGAGAAATGGAACCACTCTAAAATTCATAGACAGAGCTATGGATGCAAGGACTGACCATCCATGGTATAAACATTATAGTTGTAACCATGTTTTGAGGCCATATAGTGTTTATTTATATTTACTTTGTTTACAAACATTAGTTAAACAAGCTTATATTTTTGGTTCTGATGGGGTAGGACAGTTGAACTAAGCTCTTGAGGCATTTTGTCACATATCCTTCCGGAACTTTCATCACGCACACCTGTCCCCTATTCCCACTGATTAGTCTTGGTCTTGTCGATTATTGTTACAATGTCCGTTGGTGCGTGTGAGTACCTGTCTTGTGTGTTTTGGGCTTTCGTGCCCTTGTGGATTGCGTAGATGATTACTGTTCTCGTCCCATGTGTTAGTCATTGTGTGGGTGTGTTATTTATTCTAGGTACTCCTCGCTCTTTTGTTTTGAGTTTCAACCCTGTGTTTTTGTTACGTGTTTGTTTGGTCTTCGTCCCCGTGCCTTTACACGGCACGCCGTAATTTGGGCTGAATAAAAACCCATATTACACATTCCTGCGCCTGTCTCCCGAATCTCTTCATGCCAAAGTGTCACATTTATAAATTATATTCTTCAAGAATCAATGGGTATATATAATTAATAAGTCCAAACAATGGATGTAGCAACTGCTGAGTTCCCCTTTAAGAGACCAATTTATATCATAATGTTGCTGTCAAAGCTAAGATCATTTTGGTCTCCCACAGTAGCACAATTGTACATTCTTGATGAAAATTCACACCCAATGTGTTGACATTAACATCAGTTCTGCAGGAAACACAAGACCTGAAGGTTAAACAATGGGATAATGAAAAATTCACGCATGGTGAGCAATGTAGCAGTTGTGGCTCTTCCACCATGGCTGCTTGCAGTTCAATGTCCAAAGGAATCACATGAAACATCTGAGGCCTCGTTGTGCACACAGCGATCACATTCAAACATCCCGTTGGAGGCTGTGACCAGGGTATTTCAGCACACCCGGTATTACTTGGTCTGCTGTGAAGAAGTTGGCACAGAGAAGTTCTAGAACACGCCACTGCAAATTGAAGCCGCACAGGTCCCATCGGCACCTGCCTCTCCTTAGAGCTCTCCTATCTTAGTGCTATTTAGGCCTGGCCGCTATGTCTGACACAATTACTATTATTTAAAGGGCCACTAACCAGACAGTGACAGCAAAGGCTGCTTGGCGATCCTGGATAAGCTGTCCACCAGGTTTCAGCTTATCTTTACCCCAGATGTAGGTACAGGGGTGTCCAAGCTACCCCTCTCCTGGTCTCCCTTCACCCCTTGCCCTTTCACATCCTCCTCTGGCTCCTGGTGGTTGGGCTACCCCAGGTACAGAAATGACTTGCAGGAGCAAATCCCTTAATCAGTGTCTCTCCCTGCGATTAACAAGCCCAGACAGTGCCCTGTCCTCACTGGTCACTTAACCCCTCAGCGGATCCAGGGCAGAAGCACAGCACAGTGCCTTTACCTGGCAGCAGGGACAGGGCCCTCCACCATGACCTCAGAGCTCTGGAAAACCCCAAGGAGCTTCTGCCCTTCAGGGAATAGCATTCATGTTCATACATGGGTATACTGAGTCTAAAGACCATGTGTCACTGAAACATTTGACTCTTCTCTGCCTCTGCTGATGGATATCTTTACTTGGGCACAGTGTTGTTGAGTTAGTTATGAGTTAATAATGCCTTGGCAGTCTGGGTTATTATATTTGCTTGAAGATTACATTTAGGTCCAGTTTGGTCTCAGTAGCAGTCTGGTAAGATATTTCTAGTGCTTGGGAACACCAAATCTCTGTTTATCCTGGCTATTCCAAATGTCAGTCTTATGAAGAGGAATGCCAAAGGCAGTAAGCACAGTTAATCTCCGTTAAGCCCAACATTTGACGTTACCAATCTGTCCTGACAAAATCATTCGTATTTCTTCCTTTCTAAACAGGTTGCACTATGTTAAAAGTTTGACGAAAAAAGACTAAATGCCCTTACATAAAAATATAAAAAAATTCACCTTTATTAACTAGGCAGGTCAGTTAAGAACAAATTCTTATTTACAATGACGGCCTACCCCAGCCAAACCTTAACCTGGACGACGCTGGGCCAATTGTGTGCCACCCTATGGGACTCCCAATCACGGCCGGTTGTGATACAGCCTGGAATCAAACCATGGTCTGTAGTGACACCTCTAGCACTGATATGCAGTGCCTTAGACTGCTGCGCCACTCTGGAGCCCGTTGATGACTTATTGCAAATCCAATCAGTTTCCCACGTTGATTCAATGTTATCACATAGATTGTTGGGGTTGAAATGATTTGGAAACAACATTGATTGAACCAGTTTTTGCCCAGTGGGAAATCACAACCGCTGAGTCACAGTGATTCACAGCCAAGCCTTGCTTTTGCACTGACTTGATTGAAGAATTCAACACTGTGCCGCTGCCTTAAAGCTTATTGGGTCATTGTGGGCACATTTAACACCAAATCTACATGGATGACAGCCATACATTGATGAGTTGTACGCAACACTTTCCAAACACTTGACATTGTGTTTCTATCTGAGGTTGCTGTGTCTCAGTATGTAGGGCTGGGTATGTGAAGCACAAGCCTCCCTCTGTAAAATGGTCCAGTCAAGGGCATACAAAGTGGACCAAACTTGAGTGATGCACATGACCTGCTCGTCTGCGAGTTCTCTTCCTCGCCGGCTGTTCTCTACCACCGCTCCTCAGGCAGTGGAAAGAGGACTGCGTGGAGGCGGGAGATGGTTGCCCTACATTCATAAGCAGCAAATGCTTCCTGGGAGCTGTACCTTCACGGCCATGCCTACTTTCCCTAGCCTCTCCGGGGTTTTGAAAACATTCTTTTTTTAGCGCCTCTCTGCCAGCGTCTGGCTTGGAGCTTCTAGTTCTCCTCTTCAACCTCCATCAGACTTACTAGTGGTTTCCTCATAGATGCTTGAGTGTCTCGTGTCCCCGGAGAGACCTAAAAGCAAAGGGCTGGTTGGACAGCCAGCATGTGGTTTCTTAACTATTATTAATCTCTTACCCAAGGTTAACAAGTTCCCAGCGTCACTAATGGGCACTTACCTCAGCTCTACTGGCGTGACAGTAAAGCTAACCTGAATGGTGGATTCAGGGGGCAGGGATAATCAATGTTATTCTGGGGGCAATGATGGTAGATTTATGAATGGGATTATTTTCTATGGTCCCATTAATCAGACACATGCTGGTTGCCCAAAGCTGCTCCTGTAGAGGGGGAATGTAATGATGCCATCACATTTGAAACAGTAGTTCTATCTCAGTAGGTATTTTCCTTATTTATTGTGCTAAAATCCGAGCAATCTTTGAAATAATAATTTAAATGTTGAGTCCAGGTTATTTATTTTGTAAAATGTCAGCTCTGCAGGTGGCCCAATTGTGGAAGTAAAATGACCTTCAAAACGTCCTGAACTGTTCTACTGTATGTCTTCTTTCTCCTCTTGTCTCTCTCCCTGAAACAATATTATAGATACATGTGCAGATGTTTTTCCTGTCTGCTCTTGGCCAGTATATCCAGCCGCTTTGTTTATGAGCAGCCCATAGTCAAATGTTGAGTCATATGTTTGCAGCAGAAGAAGCAAATGCAAAGCAGTTGCTCCGACTGACAGACTGGAATCCCTACTTGCCCACCTAGTGCTCTGTCTATCCTGGCAGAATGCAAATGACTGCCATTGAATAGAATGCAAAAAGAGGGAGTCTGCCTCCAGCAGGTAATATGCCAGTCCATGTACGAATCCAATCATGCGAAAAAGGCAACTTATTGCTCTTAAGAGAAATGCATAAAAACAAGCCATACCTGAGGCGAGATCAGGTAAGCAAGTTTCTTTAAGAAATACCAACATTGAATAGCACCTGTGTCTTAATGCCGCGTTCAAAACAACTGGGAACTCGAAAAATACGAGGTCAAATCATGACGTCAGTGATTTTCAGGTCGGAAAGTCAGAGCTCTAGAAAGAGGCCCGAAAGTTGGAATTCCGAGTTGGATGACAGTTTAAAATAGTTTTTTCCCAGTCAAGAGATCTTTTTTTTAAAAACAATTTCCCAGTTATTTTGAACGCACTGAAGTCAGAAGTGGGATACTTCTGACTTCCCAATCCCGAGTTCCCAGTTGTTTTGAACGCGACATAAGCAGTCATGCATAATAAGTCAATAAATCTGTCTATACGGGTTATTAGCGCTTCCATTTTAGATGTGCTTATGTGCCCAATTAACTACAGTGCATGACTGCTTCAACAATATGTATTGTGTAGTTTCTGTAGAAAAACATTCAACAAAACACAAATTTCAACCGACCTTATGACCTTATGACAACAAAATGAGCGATGCAGCAGAAGACAATCCGCAGAAAGATGTGTGGAATGTGCGTCTGTTGATTCATTGATAGTCTCTTCACTGAAAGTACAGTCGGCTGCATCTAATAAAGTGAATGTATAAAGAACACATTAAACCAGGGGAGATTTCAGATTCCTCTCAACATGAACCCCACCCACACCCCCACCAGAGCACATTGCCCAGTCTGGCCTATTGTGTTAGATAGCAGCGGCCTCTCTTATCCAGTCTCGGCCTCTAAACAGCTCTACCCTCTATCATTTGCTGTGGGGCAGATAGACATGGCTGAGGCCTTGTTTGGTATCCTGGCTATGACACCACAAAACAGGATAGAGAAAGTAAGTCTGCATTATTGAGACAGCTTCCACCGAGGCCTACATATTTAATAGAGATGCTGTGCTATTAACTTACAGTGCTCCCTCTCCCCCCCATGACAAAAAGCTCAGCCCCATCTCATTTAGTTCTCTATGCTGCATGGTTATCAGAAAGTGTGTTTTTCCTTTGGGCTCTCATTATAATTGCCTTGTTTGTTCTTAGATCCAGTTCATTGGATCTGCAGGATTGATTTAATTCGTGAACAAAGGCGTTTTAGTGATAATGTTATGAAGCCTAGTTAACTGGTCTGCAACCTGATTTCAGATGTGCATCTATGTGAGAAATCGTTTCAGGACCATGTTGGATGCACATTGTAATGGTTTTGACTTGAGGTTATTGTTTCTTAGTGGTGCCAGGTCGGTTGTGCCTACCAGAGACATTTTTGATTTCTCCATTAGGTTTGTGAGTCGGTCTCATCTCTCCGTCATAGTCTAGAGACCAATACAAAGGACTCGTGAAAAAGTAATAAACCCTTAAAAACATTAGAAATCATTTCAAAACAATGATTGTTTTGAATTGTTTGTATTATATCAAATATAATAATCATACAAACAATTGTCACAAAATAATAATAGAAGTTACTCAGGGAAAGTCCCGTAGCTAGGACATACAAAATGGTCCGGCTCTGTAAATGATCCAAGTGAACCCAAGTGACCTCAGTCACGCAATGTTCGTTCATAATGTGAGGCAGAAAACCGGTCTCATTATACATTCAGATCACAAATCTCCCGTTCCACACAACAAATAAAGATCAGCAGGACTCACATTACTCTTCTCCAACAATTGAACATATTAATCAACCCAAACCGGAGTAGATCACAAGAAAATACATGAAACACTGCTTAGGAAAAGTTGTTAGTCAGTCAGTCAGTCAGTCAGTCAGTCAGTCAGTCAGTCAGTCAGTCAGTCAGTCAGTCAGTCAGTCAGTCAGTCAGTCAGTCAGTCAGTCAGTCCGCCAACAGATCTCTGGCGGAGAAAGGCCACGGAGAACAGCGGAGACCACTGGAGATGTGTAGTCCAACAATAAAATGAGTGGATCCGATCCTTGTTGATCTTGCGACACATCTACAATGCACACTTTTAAGTAGAACAAAAACAAAACGGAGTAAAGGAGCTTCGGAACAGAAGGTTGGAACTACGTCTCTCACGCCACGTCACCCCCGTTGCGCATCCGATGCTGGCTATTTAATGGGAAATTAAAGGGGAAGTGCAGCATCGGGAGAAGAAGCTCTTGGTCGGCCAGTCCAAGCGGTTCGTTGTGTTGTTCAGATGGTGACGAAAATAAATGTATACAAAAAGAAACTACAAACAGGCATGCCCAAGCTAACATGTGAAATAATCCCTGTTGATTTGGACAACCTCTGAAAATTGCACGGTTAGGGTAACACAGGTGTGTGGCAAGTTGCAGTGTGGCACACAGACAGACCTGTGAGGACCCCTCCGGTCTTTTGCTGGACTGCATACGCTGAACATGAGTTCACATTATTACCCCACCTCTGTGGTGGCCTTCACATTGTCAGCACCCAGAGAGAGAGCGAAAGAGAGGTAAACAAGCTTGCTGTGTGAGGGCTGAGTCACAATAGGCAGTGTGCTGACAGGCTGACGCGCTCCAAAGCCCAGCGATTAGCTGCTTCACTTTAGTCAAGTGAGCTTCTCATCCACAGAAGCCATGAGTCACCGTTGAATAACGGGAGGCATGTCCCCCCAGGTATTGGCAGTGATTCAGTGTGACCTTCGCTGGCTTTCTCCGCAGCAGGGCCAACAGTGCCTATAGTTTTAGGGGCTAACTAACACCCTAGCCTCGTCTCTGTCCACCATCCACCCTGTCTTTCCGTATCCCCATGGTAACTATAGGCCTACGAGCACCATTGGATCCTTTTCTTATGCTTTGATGATATTAGGTCAAGTGGTAGTGTGGGGCTGATAAGATATTATCATGATACTTTGGTGACAATGCGATATGTATTGCGATTCTCACGATTCTATATACATTGCGATTTTTTTGCGATTCAGTGTCCCAAACATATTGCTCACCATATGTCTGCTGCAGAGGCACAAGAGAGCCATGAGAATACAAGTTTTGATCAGTCGTGGAAATAAAAGTGCTGAAAAAATGACTGCCTATTTAAAAAGAAGATGGAAAACAAGCTATGAAGGAGTTTTGGTGCAGGTACAGCCAAACTAGCGCAAAAATAATATTGTCAAAACAATACGATATATCATCAAAAATAATATGTAACTATCAATTTTTCCCACATCACTAGTGTGGGGTCAGGACCCAGGAGCCTTGGCTAGTCAAGAGTCCCTGCGATTAGGCAGGCCTTGGACACGTTTTAGCTACCCCTTAGGCTATTATGAAACAACTGATCTGCCAGCTGGTGGATTACATAATACTATCTTGAGGCTCTGTGTAGAGCTGCACAGAGCTCGCCCAAATGCCTCCAAGCGAAGTACATTTAAATTCCCAATCTTGCCTAGTATGGGAATGAGTTTTGCTGGATCATTGATAGTGGAAACTATGCACTCTCGTACCAGGTCTAAAGCTACAATTTTCACTGAACAAAAATGTTGGTCTCATGTTTCATGAGCTGAAATAAAATATCCTAGAAATGTTCCATATGCACAAAAAGCTTATTTCGCTCACATTTTGTACACCTGGTTGTTTACATCCCTGTTAGTGAGCATTTCTCCTTTGCTAAGATAATTCATCGACCAAATAAGGTGTGGCATATTAAGACGATGATTAAACAGCATGGTCATTACACAGGTGCACCTTGTGCTGGGGACAATAAAAGGCCACTCTAAAATGAGCAGTTTTGTCACACAACCCAATGCCACAGAGGTCTCAAGTTTTGAGGGAGTATGCATTTTGGCATGATGACTGCAGGAATGTCCACTGGAGCTGTTGCCAGAGAATTGAATGTTCATTTCTCTACCATAAGTCGCCTCCAACGTTGTTGTAGAGAATTTGGCAGTACGTCCAACCGGCCTCAAATCAAATCAAATTTTATTGGTCACATACACATATTTAGAAGATGTTATTGCGGGTGTAGCAAAGTGCTTGTGTTATTGGCTCCAACAGTGCAGTAGTATCTAACAGGTCACAACAATACAGACAAATCTAAAAGTAAAAGAATGGAATTAAGAAATATATAAATATTGGGACGGGCAATGTCGGAGTGGCATTGACTAAGATACAGTAGAATACAGTATATACATATGAAATTAGTAAAACAGTATGTAAACATTATTAAAGTGACTAGTGTTCCATTATTAATGTGACCAGTGATTCAATATCTATGTACATAGGGCAGCACCCTCTAAGGTACAGGATCGAGTAACCGGCTAGTGATGGCTATTTAACAGGCTGATGGCCTTGAGAACAGAAGCTGTTTTTTCAGTCTCTCGGTCCCAGCTTTGATGCACCTGTACTGACCTCGCCTTCTGGATGGTAGCGGGGTGAACAGGCCGTGGCTCTGGTGGTTGATGTCCTTGATGATCCTTTTGGCCTTCCTGTGACATCGGATGCTGTATGTGTCCTGGAGGGCAGGCAGTGTGCACCCGGTGATGTGTTGGACAGACCACACCACCTTCTGGATAGCCCTGCAGTTGTGGGCGGTGCAGTTGCCGTACCAGGCGGGGATACAGCCCGACATGATGCTCTCAATTGCACATCTGTAAAAGTTTGTGAGAGTCTTAGAGCTGAATTTCTTCAGCCTCCTGAGGCGCTGTTGCGCCTTCTTCACCACACTGTCTGTGTGGGTGGACCATTTCTGATTGTCAGTAATGTGTATGCCGAGGAACTTGATGCTTTTCACCTTCTCCACAGTGGTCTTGTCGAAGTGGATAGGGGTGTGCTCTCCTGTCTCCTGAAGTCCACTATCAGCTCCTTTGTTTTGTTGATGTTGAGGGAGAGGTTATTTTCCTGGCACCACTCTGCCAGGGCCCTCAGCTCCTCCCTGTAGGCTGTCTCGTCATTGTTGGTAATCAGGCCTACTACTGTTGTGTCATCTGCAATCTTGGTGTTTGAGTTGGAGGCATGCGTGGCCACACAGTCATGGGTGAACAGGGAGTACAGGAGGGGGCTGAGCACGCACCCTTGTGGGGCCCCTGTTTTAAGGATCAGTGTAGTGGTGCTGTTGTGGCCTACCTTCACCACCTGTGGGGCAGCCCATCAGGAAGTCCAGGACCCAGTTGCACAGGGCTGGGTTCAAACCCAGGGCCCCAAGCTTTATAATGAGCTTGCAGGATACTATGGTGTTGAAGGCTGAGCTATATTCAATGAACAGCATTCTTACATAAGTATTCCTCTTGTCCAGATGGGATAGGGCAGTGTGTCGCGCGATGGCGATTGCATCGTCTGTGGATCTATTTGGGCGGTTTGCAAATTGAAGTGGGTCTAGGGTGTCAGGTAAGGTGGGGGGTGATATGATCCTTAACTAGTCTCTCAAAGTACTTCATGATGACAGAATGAGTGCTACAGGGCGATAGTCATTTAGTTAGTCAGTTACCTTTGCTTTCTTGGAGACAGGAACAATGGTGGACATCTTGAAGCAAGTGGGGATAGCAGACTACGATAGGGAGAGATTGAATATGTCCGTAAACACTCCAGCCAGCTGGTCTGTGCATGCTCTGAGGATGCGGTTAGGGCAGCCATCTGGGCTGGCGGCCTTGCGAGGGTTAACACGCTTAAATGTCTTTCTCATTTAAGCGTGTTACTGCAGCCACGGAGAATGAGAGCCCACAGTTATTGGGAGTGGGCCGCGTCAGTGGCACTGTGTTATCCTCAAAGCAGGCGAAAAGTGAGTTTAGCTTGTCCGGAAGCAAGACGTCGGTGTCCACAATGTGACTGGTTTTCCCTTTGTAATCCGTGATTGTCTGTACATTTACATTTACATTTAAGTCATTTAGCAGACGCTCTTATCCAGAGCGACTTACAAATTGGTGCAATCACCTTATGACATCCAGTGGGACAGTCACTTAACAATAGTGCATCTAAAACTTAGGGGGGGTGGGGTGAGAGGGATTACTTAACCTATCCTAGGTATTCCTTAAAGAGGTGGGGTTTCAGGTGTCTCCGGAAGGTGGTGATTGACTCCGCTGTCCTGGCGTCGTGAGGGAGTTTGTTCCACCATTGGGGGGCCAGGGCAGCGAACAGTTTTGACTGGGCTGAGCGGGAGCTGTACTTCCTCAGTGGTAGGGAGGCGAGCAGGCCAGAGGTGGATGAACGCAGTGCCCTTGTTTGGGTGTAGGGCCTGATCAGAGCCTGGAGGTACTGAGGTGCCGTTCCCCTCACAGCTCCGTAGGCAAGCACCATGGTCTTGTAGCGGATGCGAGCTTCAACTGGAAGCCAGTGGAGAGAACGGAGGAGCGGGGTGACGTGAGAGAACTTGGGAAGGTTGAACACCAGACGGGCTGCGGCGTTCTGGATGAGTTGAAGGGGTTTAATGGCACAGGCAGGGAGCCCAGCCAACAGCGAGTTGCAGTAATCCAGACGGGAGATGACAAGTGCCTGGATTAGGACCTGCGCCGCTTCCTGTGTGAGGCAGGGTCGTACTCTGCGGATGTTGTAGAGCATGAACCTACAGGAACGGGCCACCGCCTTGATGTTAGTTGAGAACGACAGGGTGTTGTCCAGGATCACGCCAAGGTTCTTGGCGCTCTGGGAGGAGGACACAATGGAGTTGTCAACCGTGATGGCGAGATCATGGAACGGGCAGTCCTTCCCCGGGAGGAAGAGCAGCTCCGTCTTGCCGAGGTTCAGCTTGAGGTGGTGATCCGTCATCCACACTGATATGTCTGCCAGACATGCAGAGATGCGATTCGCCACCTGGTCATCAGAAGGGGGAAAGGAGAAGATCAATTGTGTGTCGTCTGCATAGCAATGATAAGAGAGACCATGTGAGGTTATGACAGAGCCAAGTGACTTGGTGTATAGCGAGAATAGGAGAGGGCCAAGAACAGAGCCCTGGGGGACACCAGTGGTGAGAGCGCGTGGTGAGGAGACAGATTCTCGCCACGCCACCTGGTAGGAGCGACCTGTCAGGTAGGACGCAATCCAAGCGTGGGCCGCGCCGGAGATGCCCAACTCGGAGAGGGTGGAGAGGAGGATCTGATGGTTCACAGTATCGAAGGCAGCCGATAGATCTAGAAGGATGAGAGCAGAGGAGAGAGAGTTAGCTTTAGCAGTGCGGAGCGCCTCCGTGATACAGAGGAGAGCAGTCTCAGTTGAATGACTAGTCTTGAAACCTGACTGACTGCCACATATGTATCGTGTCTTAGCCATTGAATTGTGACTCCATTTTGTTTCTGAACTAACGTTTTGCCTGTTTGATTGCCTTACGGAGGGAATAACTACACTGTTTCTATTCAACCATATTCTCAGTCACCTTGCCATGGTTAAATGCGGTGGTTGGCGCTTTCATTTTTGTGTGAATGTAGCCATCTATCCACGGTTTTTGGTTTGAGTAGGATTTAATAGTCCCAGTGGGAGCAACATCCCCTATACACTCCCCGATGAACTCAGTCACCGTGTCCGTGTATACGTCAATGTTATTCTCAGAGGCAACCTGGAACATATCCCAGTCCACGTGATCAAAACAATCTTGAAGCATAGATTCTGATTGGTCAGATTAGCGTTAAATAGATTTAGCACAGGTACTTCCTGCTTGAGTTTCTGCCTATAGAAAGGGAGGAGCAGAATGGAGATGTGATCTGATTTTCTGAAGGGAGGGCGGGGGAGGACATTGTAGCCATCCTGGAAGGAAGAGTAACATTGGTTGAGAGTTTTTGAAGCACAAGTACCACAGGCAATGTGTTGTTAGAACTTTGGTAGTGTTTTCCTCAAATTTGCTTTGTTAAAATCTCCAGCTACAGTAAATGCAGAATCAGGATATGTGGTTTCCAGTTTGCACAAAGGGTGGTGTAGTTCCTTGAGGGCCGTCGTGGTATCAACTTGAGGGGGAATATACACGGCTGTTACTAGAAACGAGGAGAATTCTCTTGGGTGGTAATACGGCATTTGATTGAGGTATTCTAGGTCGGGTGTGTCATGCTGGTAAAAGAGGACCCAAAAGCGACTTAACAGAAGCAGAGTTTAATAATGTTCAAAACGGAATAACTGACATCCTCTAGATTTGTAGAGGGGAAAACAACTGGAGAAGCGGCCACAGACTGCAGGTCGCTTCGGGTAGGCGCAGGCCGTAGTCGACTGAGACACCTGCTCACACGCAGCGTCTGATGAAGGCACAAAACACGACAGAACAGGGTGATACACAATCACGGCAAAAAACACGACAGGACAGGGCGAAACGCAATCACAGCATGGAATATACAATATAAGGAACCGACGGAACAGGAACGGATTACAAAGGAATAAATAGGGAATCTAATCAGGGGAAAGGATCGGGAACAGGTGTGGGAAGACTAAATGATGATTAGGGGAATAGGAACAGCTGGGAGCAGGAACGGAACGACAGAGAGAAGAGAGAGCGAGAGAGTGAGAGAGGGAGGGGGAGAGAGAGGGATAGAACCAAACAAGACCAGCAGAGGGAAACGAATAGCATGGGGAGCACAGGGACAAGACATGACAATAAATGACAAACATGACAGTACCCCCACTCACCGAGCGCCTCCTGGCGCACTCGAGGAGGAATCCTGGCGGCAACGGAGGAAATCATCGATGAGCGAACGGTCCAGCACGTCCCGAGACGGAACCCAACTCCTCTCCTCAGGACCGTAACCCTCCCAATCCACTAGGTATTGGTGACCCCGTCCCCGAGAACGCATGTCCATAATTTTATGTACCTTGTAAATAGGTGCGCTCTCGACAAGGACGGGAGGGGGGAGGGAAGACGAACGGGGGTGCGAAGAAAGGGCTTAACACAGGAGACATGGAAGACAGGATGGACGCGACGAAGATGTCGCGGAAGAAGCAGTCGCACAGCGACAGGATTGACGACCTGGGAGACACGGAACGGACCAATGAACCGCGGAGTCAACTTACGAGAAGCTGTCGTAAGAGGAAGGTTGCGAGTGGAAAGCCACACTCTCTGGCCGCAACAATACCTTGGACTCTTAATCCTGCGTTTATTGGCGGCTCTCACCGTCTGTGCCCTGTAACGGCAAAGTGCAGACCTCACCCTCCTCCAGGTGCGCTCACAACGTTGGACAAACGCTTGAGCGGAGGGAACGCTGGACTCGGCAAGCTGGGATGAGAACAGAGGAGGCTGGTAACCCAGACTACTCTGAAACGGAGATAACCCGGTAGCAGACGAAGGAAGCGAATTGTGAGCGTATTCTGCCCAGGGGAGCTGTTCTGCCCAAGACGCAGGGTTTCTGAAAGAAAGGCTGCGTAGTATGCGACCAATCGTCTGATTGGCCCTCTCTGCTTGACCGTTAGACTGGGGATGAAACCCGGAAGAGAGACTGACGGACGCACCAATCAAACGACAGAACTCCCTCCAAAACTGTGACGTGAATTGCGGACCTCTGTCTGAAACGGCGTCTAACGGGAGGCCATGAATTCTGAATACATTCTCAATAATGATTTGTGCCGTCTCCTTAGCGGAAGGAAGTTTAGCGAGGGGAATGAAATGTGCCGCCTTAGAGAACCTATCGACAACCGTCAGAATCACAGTCTTCCCCGCAGACAAAGGCAGACCGGTAATGAAGTCTAAGGCAATGTGAGACCATGGTCGAGAAGGAATGGGGAGCGGTCTGAGACGACCGGCAGGAGGAGAGTTACCCGACTTAGTCTGCGCGCAGTCCGAACAGGCAGCCACGAAACGGCGCGTGTCACGCTCCTGAGTCGGCCACCAAAAGCGCTGGCGAATAGACGCAAGAGTGCCTCGAACACCGGGATGACCCGCTAACTTGGCAGAGTGAGCCCACTGAAGAACAGCCAGACGAGTGGAAACAGGAACGAAAAGGAGGTTACTAGGACAAGCGCGCGCGACGCAGTGTGCGTGAGTGCTTGCTTAACCTGTCTTTCAATTCCCCAGACTGTTAACCCGACAACACGCCCATAAGGAAGAATCCCCTCGGGATCAGTAGAAGCCACAGAAGAACTAAACAGACGGGATAAGGCATCAGGCTTGGTGTTCTTGCTACCCGGACGGTAAGAAATCACAAACTCGAAACGAGCGAAAAACAACGCCCAACGGGCTTGACGGGCATTAAGTCGTTTGGCAGAACGGATGTACTCAAGGTTCTTATGGTCTGTCCAAACGACAAAAGGAACGGTCGCCCCCTCCAACCACTGTCGCCATTCGCCTAGGGCTAAGCGGATGGCGAGCAGTTCACGGTTACCCACATCATAGTTGCGCTCAGATGGCGACAGGCGATGAGAAAAATAAGCGCAAGGATGAACCTTATCGTCAGACTGGAAGCGCTGGGATAGAATGGCTCCCACGCCTACCTCTGAAGCGTCAACCTCGACAATGAATTGTCTAGTGACGTCAGGAGTAACGAGGATAGGAGCGGACGTAAAACGTTCTTTTAGAAGATCAAAAGCTCCTGGGCGGAACCGGACCACTTAAAACACGTCTTGACAGAAGTAAGAGCTGTGAGAGGGGCAGCAACTTGACCGAAATTACGAATGAAACGCCGATAGAAATTAGCGAAACCTAAAAAGCGCTGCAACTCGACACGTGACCTTGGAACGGGCCAATCACTGACAGCTTGGACCTTAGCGGAATCCATCTGAATGCCTTCAGCGGAAATAACAGAACCGAGAAAAGTAACGGAGGAGACATGAAAAGAGCACTTCTCAGCCTTTACGTAGAGACAATTCTCTAAAAGGCGCTGTAGAACACGTCGAACGTGCTGAACATGAATCTCGAGTGACGGAGAAAAAATCAGGATATCGTCAAGATAGACAAAAACAAAAATGTTCAGCATGTCTCTCAGAACATCATTAACTAATGCCTGAAAAACAGCTGGCGCATTGGCGAGACCGAACGGCAGAACCCGGTACTCAAAATGCCCTAACGGAGTATTAAACGCCGTTTTCCACTCGTCCCCCTCTCTGATGCGCACGAGATGGTAAGCGTTACGAAGGTCCAACTTAGTAAAGCACCTGGCTCCCTGCAGAATCTCGAAGGCTGATGACATAAGGGAAGCGGATAACGATTCTTAACCGTTATGTCATTCAGCCCTCGATAATCACGCAGGGGCGCAGAGTACCGTCCTTCTTCTTAACAAAAAGAACCCCGCCCCGGCCGGAGAGGAAGAAGGCACTATGGTGCCGGCGTCAAGAGACACAGACAAATAATCCTCGAGAGCCTTACGTTCGGGAGCCGACAGAGAGTATAGTCTACCTCGAGGAGGAGTGGTCCCCGGAAGGAGATCAATACTACAATCATACGACCGGTGAGGAGGAAGGGAGTTGGCTCGGGACCGACTGAAGACCGTGCGCAGATCATGATATTCCTCCGGCACTCCTGTCAAATCGCCAGGTTCCTCCTGAGAAGTAGGGACAGAAGAAATGGGAGGGATGGCAGACATTAAACACTTCACATGACAAGAAACGTTCCAGGATAGGATAGAATTACTAGACCAATTAATAGAAGGATTATGACATACAAGCCAGGGGTGACCCAAAACAACAGGTGTAAACGGTGAACGGAAAATCAAAAAAGACATAGTCTCACTGTGGTTACCAGATACTGTGAGAGTTAAAGGTAGTGTCTCAAACTTGATACTGGGAAGATGACTACCATCTAAGGCAAACATGGGCGTAGGCCTGTCTAACGGTCTGAAAGGAATGTTATGTTTCCGAGCCCATGCTTCGTCCATGAAACAACCCTCAGCCCCAGAGTCAATCAAAGCACTGCATGTAGCACCCGAACCGGTCCAGCGTAGATGGACCGACATAGTAGTACAAGATCTAGATGAAGGGACCTGAGTAGTAGCGCTCACCAGTAGCCCTCCGCTTACTGATGGGCTCTGGCCTCTTACTGGACATGAAATAACAAAATGTCCAGCAACTCCGCAATAGAGGCACAGGCGGTTGGTGATCCTCTGTTCCCTCTCCTTATTCGAGATGCGAATCCCTCCCAGCTGCATGGGCTCAGTCTCAAAGCCAGAGGAGGGAGATGGTTGCGATGCGGAGCAGGGAAACACCGTTGATGCGAGCTCTCTTCCACGAGCCCGGTGACGAAGATCTACCCGTCGTTCTATGCGGATGGCGAGAGCAATCAAAGAGTCCACATCTGAAGGAACCTCCCGGGAAAGAATCTCATCCTTAACCGCTGCGTGGAGTCCCTCCAGAAAACGAGCGAGCAGCGCCGGCTCGTTCCACTCACTAGAGGCAGCAAGAGTGCGAAACTCAATGGAATAATCCGTTATGGACCGTTCACCTTGGCATAAGGAAGCCAGGGCCCTAGAAGCCTCCTCACCAAAAACTGAACGGTCAAAAACCCGAATCATCTCCTCTTTAAAGTTCTGGAATCTGTTAGAGCAATCAGCCCTTGCCTCCCAGATAGCTGTGCCCCATTCTCGAGCCCGGCCAGTAAGGAGTGAAATGACGTAAGCAACCCGAGCTCTCTCTCTAGAGTATGTGTGGGGTTGGAGAGAGAACACAATCTCACACTGCGTGAGAAAGGAGCGGCACTCAGTGGGCTGCCCGGAGTAGCAAGGTGGGTTATTAACCCTGGGTTCTGGAGGCTCGGCAGGCCAGGGAGTAACAGGTGGCACGAGACGTAGACTCTGGAACTGTCCAGAGAGGTCGGAAACCTGAGCGGCCAGGTTCTCCACGGCATGGCGAGCAGCAGATAATTCCTGCTCGTGTCTGCCGAGCATGGCTCCTTGGAACTCGACGGCAGTGTAACGAGCGTCTGAAGTCGCTGGGTCCATTCCTTGGTCGGTTCCTTCTGTCATGCTGGTAAAAGAGGACCCAAAAGCGACTTAACAGAAGCAGAGTTTAATAATGTTCAAAACGGAATAACTGACATCCTCTAGATTTGTAGAGGGAAAACAACTGGAGAAGCGGCCACAGACTGCAGGTCGCCGGGTAGGCGCAGGCCGTAGTCGACTGAGACACCTGCTCACACGCAGCGTCTGATGAAGGCACAAAACACGACAGAACAGGGTGATACACAATCACGGCAAAAAACACGACAGGACAGGGCGAAACGCAATCACAGCATGGAATATACAATATAAGGAACCGACGGAACAGGAACGGATTACAAAGGAATAAATAGGGAATCTAATCAGGGGAAAGGATCGGGAACAGGTGTGGGAAGACTAAATGATGATTAGGGGAATAGGAACAGCTGGGAGCAGGAACGGAACGACAGAGAGAAGAGAGAGCGAGAGAGTGAGAGAGGGAGGGGGAGAGAGAGGGATAGAACCAAACAAGACCAGCAGAGGGAAACGAATAGCATGGGGAGCACAGGGACAAGACATGACAATAAATGACAAACATGACAGGGTGAACAAAAGGACTTGAGTTCCGGTACGTTATCACTATCAAACCATGAGTAGTTAATCATGAATCACACACCACCACCTTTCTTCTTTCTGGAGAGTTCTTTATTCCTGTCTGCACAATGTACTGAGAACCCAGCAGGCTGTATATCCGGAGAGAGCCATGATTCCGTGAAACAGAGTATTTTACAGTCCTTGATGTCTCTCTGGAAGGAGATCCTCACACTGAGCTTGTCTACTTTATTGTTCAAGGATTGAACATTAGCGAGTAATGTTCTCGGAAGCTGTGGATGGTGTGCATGCCTCCCGACTTGGACTACATTTCCACTCCGAATAACTCTTCTCCATCGAGGGCGTCTTGGAGCAGCCTCTGGAATAAGTTCAGTTGCCCTGGGGGGTACGAACAAAGGATCCAATTCAAGAAAGTTGTATGTGTGACCGACCGGCTCAATTATGTAGCAAAATTTGAAATGGTGGTTTTTACTTTGGATAAAAGTAGAGACTCAGAGCTAGAAAATGGTATATTATACGCTACAGTTGAGGAACAATGGGAAAGTAATTCTGCTTTGAAAGTTGATAAACTTGCAACCTCACTTTTGAGGAAATGGCCCTTGAATGTTTTGGTAAACCTTTTGGTAAACCTACTGGAGAGCTCTTCTTTGTCTACACCCATTTAGCAACTGTCTATCGACAGTTGTCGCAATGACATCATGAACAATCTATTGTCATCTGACATCACACTTGTCGTTGTCGTTATGAAAAGTATAAATACAAAAACTACAGGCTGCATGACATCAGCAGCCCGGTGGTCCAAAATATCATAACTAGTGTATTTTAACACCAATAAATCCACCCATTTTAAAAATGAATTTAGTATATGTCAATCTAGCAAACCAGGCAACTAAATGCAACTTTATAAACAATGGTTTGGTTAGTTTTTAGCTTGTTAGCTCACTAGCTAATGTTAAATTATCTGGCTAGCCAGTTCAAATAGTGACCATATTATATAGCTGACAACGTCTTCATTTTAGCTAACCAACCAAGTTCATTGTTACAGGAAAATAAACTCACAACAAGATCATTATTTACAAGTTAATGGTGAACAAATGACAGAAAATTGGTTGCGAGTGTGACAAAATAAAATCAGGGCATTCTACTGAAGGATTTTAGAACTTGGACACTGTCTCGTTGACCAAACGTTTCATCCTAATTTGACTTTGGTGCAGGTCATGTTCTTCACATTACCGTCTCTGGTAAAACACATAATATATCAAATAAAATCAATGTTGATTTGTAACATGACAGGATACAGAAGGTGTAGTGAAATGGTTACTTGCATAGTAGAGTATTTTGTTTAGACATACAGTGAGGGAAAAAAGTATTTGATCCCCTGCTGATTTTGTACTTTTGCCCACTGACAAAGAAATGGTCAGTCTATAATTTTAATGGTAGGTTTCTTTGAACAGTGAGATACAGAATAACAACAACAAAATCCAGAAAAACACATGTCAAAAACGTTATAAATGGATTTGCATTTTAATGAGTGAAATAAGTATTTGAGCCCCTCTCAATCAGAAAGATTTCTGGCTCCCAGGTGTCTTTTATACAGGTAACGAGCTGAGATTAGGAGCACACTCTTAAAGGGAGTCCTCCTAATCTCAGTTTGTTACCTGTATAAAAGACACCTGTCCACAGAAGCAATCAATCAGATTCCAAACTCTCCACCATGGCCATAACCAAAGAGCTCTTCGAGGATGTCAGGGACAAGATTGTAGACCTACACAAGGCTGGAATGGGCTACAAGACCATCGCCAAGCAGCTTGGTGAGAAGGTGACAACAGTTGGTGCGATTATTCGCAAGTGGAAGAAACACAAAAGAACTGTCAATCTCACTCGGCCTGGGGCTCCAGGCAAGATCTCACCTCGTGGAGTTGCAATGATCATGAGAACGGTGAGGAATCAGCCCAGAACTACACGGGAGGATCTTGTCAATGATCTCAAGACAGCTGGGACCATAGTCACCAAGAAAACAATTGGTAACACACTACGCCGTGAAGGACTGAAATCCTGCAGAGACCGCAAGGTTCCCCTGCTCAAGAAAGCATATACAGTGGGGCAAAAACGTATTTAGTCAGCCACCAATTGTGCATGTTCTCCTACTTAAAAAGATGAGAGAGGCCTGTAATTTTCATCATAGGTACACTTCAACTATGACAGACAAAATGAGAAGAAAAATCCAGAAAATCACATTGTAGGATTTTTATTTATTTGCAAATTATGGTGGAAAATAAGTATTTGGTCACTAACTAAAGTTTAGTGGGGGCACAAGCGGGGAGCCCAGCCAACAGCAAGTTGCAGTAGTCCAGACAGGAGAGGACTAGTGCCTGCACCGCTTCCTGTGTGAGGTAGGGTCATACTCTACGGATTTGCAGAGCTGTGGTCAGCAGCCTTTTCTGAGTTAAGATTACATTTACATTTACATTTAAGTCATTTAGCAGACGCTCTTATCCAGAGCGACTTACAAATTGGATCACTTTTGCAGTCAAAAAGCAAGCCGAGATCTACCGCTCAGATTTTTTTAAACATTACCTAAATGTAACATTAAGCTAATATAAGTAATTTTGTATAAATTAAGTTTGTGCAGTAGGTCTAACACATTATCACAGCATATTGGCATACATGCTTGGCCTGACAATAGTGTTCTTCTCAGACCATTTTATATTTCAAAGCTCAAGCTTTGAAAACAAAATAGATCATTTGGTGTAGCACTTGCGAGGCACAGTTGAGCATACATTTAAATCATTTGCTTTTTATTTTACTAGACTGGTACCTGCATCTGTCATGATGCTTTCAATACAACTGAGAACTATGTCAAATCATGACATCAGTGATCTTCAGGTCGGAAAGTCGAAGCTCTAGAAAGATGGCAGAGTTTCCGTCTTGGAATTACGAGTTGGGTGACTGTTCAAAAATAGTTGGATATCTTTTTTTTCAGTCGGAAGTCTGAGATTTCCGAGTTCCCATTTGTTTTGAACAAGTCATTAGTCTCAGCGGAGGGAGGAAGAGAGCAGCAGAGGATCCATCTCTCATGGTTGCTGCTCTTTCCTTCCTTTCCTTCGGTGAGACTGACCAGAGAGTGGGGGCACTGTTTTTCAACTGATTACGAAACTGGAGTCGCATCGCATCTGCATCAAGCACAAATTCATGTTTTTCCTGTGGGCAGAGAAAGTGAAATATTTCTAGATATCATTGCAGCTGCAGCGCAAGTGTATGTAGGAAAAAGCATGTTTAATGTTTTGTAATAGTATTGAATAAAAACAGTGTTGACAGTGCTTCAATACTTAAACATGAACTCACTCATAAAAACAGCAGCTGTTTGCTATATTCTTTGACAGTCTCTCGCTGGTCATGGTTTAAAAGTTATGAAATCTCACGTAGACTATCAAACGTTGCTGTGGCCGGGTCATGGAAGCTGTAGGCACGGTGATTTGAGCTAACCGATTGGCCAGCGCAACTCAATTTAGCCATAGAACTCCTGGTCCACTGGGTAGGCGGGGTTTGTATTTTCAGACAAAGGAAATAATTCAAAATGGGAATATTTTGCCTATCCGGTACGCAGCGCTTATGAATCACGAACAGCTACAGCCAACAGCACAACAAGAAAAAAAGAAAAGGAGCACAAGCCTTTATCATTGGCTGTTCTACAGAAATGTTTGGCGATCGACTAGGAATGCTTTGAGTGTTCAACTAGGAATGCTTTGAGTGTTCAACTAGGAATGCTTTGAGTGTTCAACTAGGAATGCTTTGAGTGTTCGACTAGGAATGCTTTGAGTGTTCGACTAGGAATGCTTTGAGTGTTCAACTAGGAATGCTTTGAGTGTTCAACTAGGAATGCTTTGAGTGTTCGACTAGGAATGCCTTGATTATCGACAAGTCAATTGTGATCGACCGGTTGGTGACCACTGTTGTAGAGCATGAACCTGCAGGAGTGAGTTACTGCTTTGATGTTTGCAGAGAATGACAGGGTGTTGTCCAGGGTCAGGCCAAGGTTCTTTGCACTCTGGGATGGGGACACCGTGGAGTTGAAAAGGTCTTGGAGTGGGCAGGCCTTCCCCGGCAGGAAGAGCAGCTCTGTCTTGTCGAGTTTGAACTTGAGGTGGTGGGCCGACATCCAAGCTGAGACATCTGCCAGACACGCAGAGATGCGTCTCGCCACCTGGGTGTCAGAATGGGGAAGCTGAAAATTGTAGCAATGATAGGCGATATGACGGAGCCGAGTGACTTGGTGTATAGAGAGAAGAGGAAAGAGCCTATAACTGAGCCCTAGAGGACACCAGTAGTGAGAGCGCGTGGTGCAGACACAGATCCTCTCCACGTCACCTGGTAGGAGAGTATCTACCCTCTCATTTGCTAGAATGGTCCCACCTGATCTCGCCTCCTTCCACTTGCCTTCCATCTTTGAGGACATGTATTTTCATTGTTAGAGTAGTCCCTTGAATATCTTGTCAATATAATAGACAATCTTTGATACGGCTGATTACGAAGTGGTCAGAAGGGAAAGAGGTGAACCAGCAGCAGGGTCTTGGGAGGACAAGTGACTTCCTAGCTCTGAGCAATGGTCCTCCTGACGATGCTCCAGTGAACAACAATTAAACTAGCCTGCTGCCTAATGACAGTCTCTGTAGTGTAATTAAGAAAACACAAGTGGGTGCTCCAGAGGAAACAATAACTGGTGAAGGAAGGAATTAGACGCACCCGAACCAGTCAGGGGACTGAAGCTAGTGGAATGAAATCATGTCCGTGCACGTCCTCCCTGACAGTTAAAGGGACAGCCATGGGTGTGTTTTTGTGTGTCTGCGTGGCGGGTGATGGTTCATTTGTATTTCAGCCTTAGTTACTATACACTGAGTGTACAAAACATTGTGAACACCTGCTCTTTCCGTGACATAGACTGTCCAGGTGAATCCAGGTGAAAGCTAAGATCCCTTATTGATGTCACTTATTGAATCCACTTCAATCAGTGTAGGTGAAGGGGAGGAGACAGGTTAAATAATTATTTTTAAGCCTTGAGACAATTGAGACATAGATTGTGTGTGTGCCATTCAGAGGGTGAATGGATAAGACAAAGATTAAAGTGCCTTTGAACAGAGTATGGTAGGTAGTAGGTGCCAGGTGCACTGGTTTGTGTCAAGAACTGCAACACTGCTGGGTTTTTCACGCTTAACAGTTTCCCGTGTGTATCAAGAAGGGTCCACCTTCCAAAGTACATCCAGCCAACTTTCGAGACCTTGTAGAGTCTATGCCACGAGTATTATTTTTGACGATATATGATATAGTTTTGACAATATCACAATGTTATTTTTGCTCTAGTTGGTTAACTGCACCGAAACTCCAGTATTTTTCCTTCATTTTCATGTCTGTTCAAAACTTCTTATCTCATGGCTCTCTCTCTTGTCCCCCTGCAGAAGACTAATGAGGAGCAATATGTTTGGAACATCAAATCGCAATAAAATCACAGTATTGAATTGCAATACATATAGAATTATGAGAATTGTGACACTTTCAAAGAGCGGGGCACTAATCCGGGCGTTTATAAGAAATCCCGCTATGCCCTCGGACGAACCATCGTACAGGAAAAGTGTCAATACAGGACTAAGATTGAATCCTACTACATCGGCTCTGACACTTGTCGGATGTGGCAGGGCTTGCAAACTATTACGGACTACAAAGGGAAATCCAGCCGCAAGCTGCCCAGCGACGCGAGCCTACCAGACAAGCTAAATGCCTTTTATGCTCGCTTCGAGGCAAGAAACACTGAAGCATGCATGAGAGCACCAGCTGTTACGGACGACTGTGTGATCATAGTCTCTGTAGTCGATGTGAGCAAGACCTTTCAACAGGTCAACATTCACAAAGCCGCGTGGCCAGACGGATTACCAGGATGTGTACTCAGAGCGTACACGGCCCAGCTGGCAAGTGTCTTCGCTGACATTTTAAACCTCTCCCTGACCGAGTCTATAATACATACATGTTTCAAGCAGACCACCATAGTGCCTGTGCCCAAGAAAGCAAAGGTAACCTGCCTAAATGACTACCGCCCCGTAGCACTCACGTCGGTAGCCATGAAGTGCTTTGAAAGGCTGGTCATGACTCACATCAACACCATCATCCCGGAAATCCTAAACCTACTCCAATTTGCATACCGCCCCAACAGATCCACAGATGACGCAATCTCAGTCGCACTCCACACTGTCCTTTCCCACCCCGAGAAAAGGTAAACCTTTGTGAGAATGCTGTTCATTGAGTACAGCTCAGCATTCAGCACCATGGTGCCCACAAAGCTCATCACTAAGCTATGGACCCTGGGACTAAACACCTCCTTCTGCAACTGGATCCTGGACTTCCTGATGGCCCGCACCCAGGTGGTAAGGATAGGCAACAACACATTTGCCATGCTGATCCTCAACTCTGGGGCCCCTCAGGGGTGCATGCTTAGTCACCTCCTGTACTCCCTGTTCACCCACGACTGAGTGGCCAAGTACAACTCCAACACCATCATTAAGTTTGCTGACGACACAACAGTGGTAGGCCTGATCACCGATAACAATGAGACAGCCTAAGGGGAGGAGGTCAGAGACTTGGCAGTGTGGTGCCAGGACAACAACCTCTCCCTCAATGTGAGCGAGACAAAGGAGCTGATCGTGGACTACAGGAAAAGGAGGTTCAAACAGGCCCCCATTAACATTGACGGGGCTGTAGTGGAGCGAGTCAAGAGTTTCAAGTTCCTTGGTGTCCACATCACCATCAAACTATCACGGTCCTAACACACCAACTCAGTCGTGAAGAGGGCACGACAACACCTTTTCCCCCTCAGGAGACTGAAAAGATTTGGCATGGGTCCCCAGATCCTCATAAAGTTCTACAGCTGCACCATTGACAGATTCCCGACTGGTTGCATCACCGCCTGGTATGGCAACTGCTCTGCATCTGACCATAAGGCTACAGAGAGTAGTGCGTACGGCCCAGTACATCACTGGGGCCAAGCTTCCTGCTGTCCAGGACCTATATACTAGGCGGTGTCAGAGGAAGGCCCAAAAACGTTTCAAAACGTCATAGACTGTTCTCTCTGCTACCGCACGGCAAGCAGTACCGGAGCACCAAGTCTAGGTCCAAAAGGCTCCTTAACAGCTTCTACCCCCAAGAAATTGAACCCCCCTTTGTTTTTACACTGTTGCTACTCGCTATTTATTATCTATGCATAGTCACTTTACCCCTACCTACATGTACAAATTACATCGACTGACCTTATACATTTTTTTACTTTAGTTTATTTAGTAAATATTTTCATAACTATTTCTTGAACTGCATTGTTGGTTAAGGACTTGTAAGTAAGCATTTCACGGTAAGGTTGTTGTATTGTATTCGGTGCATGTGATAAACACATTTTGATTCAATTTGGAATTGTCACGCCCTGGCCTGAGATATCTCTGTTTTCTTTATATTTTGGTTAAGTCAGGGTGTGACTAGGGTGGGTATGCTAGTTTTTGTATTGTCTAGGGTTTTTGTTTGTCTAGAGTTTTTGTAAGTCTATGTGAATTTGTATGTCTATGGTGGCCTGATATGGTTCCCAATCAGAGGCAGCTTTTTATCGTTGTCTCTGATTGGGGATCATATTTAGGTAGCCATTTCCTTTTTGTGTTTGTGGGATCTTGTCTACAGTAAGTTGTCTTTGTGCACTCCAGTAGCGTCACGTTTCGCTTGTTCTTTATTGTTTTTGTTCGGCGTTCATTTAATAAATAGAGAATGTACGGATACCACGCTGCACCTTGGTCTCCTTCATATGACCAACGTGACAGGAATATTGAAAACTCAATGATCCCTTTGCTAAAACTATTTTCAGAATACAAAATAAATGTCAGGATATAACATTTCTGTGAGAAGAAAAATGGCAATAGGAAAAATAAATAAATAACTCAGCAATCCTTTAAGTGGACCACAACATGCTTTAACAACTTAGGATGCTTGATACGTGACAACAAGAAACAAATATATAAAGTTAACTTTATTCCATTACTCAACAATATGAAAGCAGATCTAATTAAATGGAATAATCTTTCTACACATTTTACAGGTACTGTAGAATAAACCTCTTTAGAATGGCTTGGCTACCAAAGTTTTTGTATTTATTTTCGGTAATACCAATTACCACAGTGAAGACGTTCTTTAAAAAAGTATACTCGGTTATAACAGACAAATACAATTCATAGAATAAAAAGGAACATTTCACATCTTTAGTCCGAGGGTGGTTTTAACCTCCCAGACTTGGAATTGTATCAACTCGCTACCCAAGTCTTTTACTTGCGACATATAGTTAAATGCACTAAAGAAGAACCATGGGTACATATTGAAGATGTTTATGCGCATCCCCAGAATATTTTTTACGTGTCTGTTGTTACATTACAACTTCATAGTTAAGCTCACTGTAACAATTCGGAAGAAAATTTAACGTATTCTACAAGAACCAATATCACGTCCTAAAAACACAACCTTATGGAACAATCGTTGGATAGCTTTTCCAAATTCACAGATAAATTGGTCCACAATGAAAAACTGAAGCCATAGAAACTTTGTAACAAGAAATACATTTATTTCCATGACAGAATTAAAAAGTAATTTTGGACTGACCAATGTAACCAAAGTTACATATCACAAAATGTCTGTTTGAAATCTTTTGGACATCAGAGCAACCTTGAGGGAATATTATTTGAGTCAGAAAGGATGTTCATATGATAAGGAAGATACTGCATGAAAACACCTTGAGGGGAGCATATCCAACTGACAATTAGCTATTGGAACCAAGGCTTAAAAATAACTGATGTTGGCACAAGGTGAAGGGAAAGTATAACTAACAAAATTACAGTTCACGAAAATATATGCTTAATCCATTATAAGATCATGTAAATGATTTATTATACAAGAGACGGAATTCACAAATTCTACAGTACATCGGCAGTCATGTCTTAAGTGTAAAACTAACAATGACACAATATTCCATGCTTTCTGGGAATGTTATAAAGTCCAAAAGTTGTGGGCCAAGCTGACAGAAATATTACAATGTAAACATGCTTTTAATCAGTCAGTCTGCATATTTCAAGACATGGTATATGGGGGTGTAGTGAGATGTCTGATGGGTACTCATCACCCATCTTGAAAAAATGTAGACCAAAAACGTGAAAATCAATCACTTCGCCATCATTAACACAATGGAAATATCAAATGATTTATTAGTGAAATTTTGAAAGGGCGTCGCCTACGGAGAGCAACTGTGATTGTGATGTTCCAGGCCATGTGGTGGAGAGTGATGCAGGTTTTGGAGATGGGGGTGTGTGCTAGTGAGTCTGGGCAGGTGTGATGTAGTTTATGTTTGTATGATGTTGTCGATTGTATGTGTATGTTTTGTATTGTTTATAAAAGATAAAATACAGTCTTACAAAAAACCTAAAATCATTGTGAGAATCGCAATACATATCGTATTGCCGTCTAAGTATAGTGAAAATATATTGTGAGGTCTGTGGCAATTCCCAGCCCTAGTTGTTTGTGCCTGTTTGTGTGGTGGAGTGTTTATGAGTGTGCATCATGCATGTGGCCCGTGACAGCTGGTTGACAATTTAACCCTTTGAGAAATTCCACAATGCCTAACGTCTGATAAGGCAGACTGTCAGTGGGAGAAAAGTACACACTATTATATTCTACAATATACATCAATGTGACATAGCTCATGAAGAGTAGATTTATTACTCTTTTCATCCAACAAATGTGTCATCTGTGTCATTATGAAACAAAGGCTATTGGAGTCAACCTTCAAAATGCCTTTTCTCAAAATGACTCAATGCACACATACTAGGGTTGGGCAGGTATACGATAATAAACGCAGGAATGATTCCTATATTTTTTAGGGATGTTTTGTTGAAAAGATGAAATGGACGTCAATTTATTAGGTGAATGTCTAGGGTTGTGCTAGTGGGAGTGCTAAGGCGAATTCTGGATTACACAGAAGTACAAAAATAAATGCATACCAGATCTACAACCAAGATACAATCTACATTGACTCTGTGTCTCTATCATGTTCACTTCCCAGCGCACTTCCGTTACATAACTTCTGTCTCTGAGGAGGCAGGCAGGGCATAATCTCCATGTCACTGTTTCAGAAATGGATTACTTCCCAGGACAGCAAAAGTCTGAATTTGCCATTGGAATGGAAAGCGGTTTGGAAAGCGGGCTCTCATTGGCGATACAGTGGTGGAAAACAGTGCGCACCATAATCCCAGAGATTTAACATTTAATCCCAGGCCGCGACACAGAGGAAGATATTGCCCCATTGTGTGGCTGATTTGTTTCCTTGAAACCCGGCAGGCTACTCAGCACCTGAGCACTGTCTAAAGAGTCACCTCTGTCATTATGTTTTAGTGACTCATAATCACATTTTCCAATACATTTCCACATGCACACGACTACCATGTCAATTGTCCATGTTAATGGATCATTCTTTGCATGGTATTATCTATCTGTAGCACTAGAAATATGATTCACTCCTTAACTATGTGTAGATATAGCCTCTCCAGAGAGTTCTTTGATAGACAGAATAAAATGATAGAAATGGACTGATAGTTTGGTATCATTCCATTCTAACAAGTCCTCCATCTATGGCATTGCTCTCAATGCTCAGAGCTGCTTCACATGGGATTTTCCAGAGCCACTTGGCTCAGTGTTCCCCGCTGTGCAAACACACTCTGGAGAGGCTTTTAGTGGCGAATAGAGCAGAGGGAAATGAGTCTAACCCACACTAACAACACAAACAACCCCATGAGGAGCCACTGAACAATGGCTTATGCAGGTGAGAGGAAAAACCTCCCTGCTTTCACATGCTGTTGTTGCTGGGCAATGTCCATTAGGGATCAAAATGACCCAAAATGGCTCTGAATAGATTTGATTGTTGAGTGTTTGTGTTGTGCGGTTCCAGCTGGTTTCTCCGATTCAAGCCCCTGTTAACATCCGACAGCACAGGGCACACTCTTATCAGGCTTATAACCCTGCAGCTCTTCATACATTGTTATTATATATGAAGGTAAAATGTCATGCCTGGAGTCAAAGATAAAGAACATCAATCTTGCCAAAGGCCTCAAGGATCTTCATTTTCATTCTGAGAACATTCCCTAGCTGTCTTTCATCATCAACCTCCATTCTTCATCACTACACGCCATCGACTGACAAGATTATCTGCCCACCCAGGTGAAAAGGGGAATTGTGTGTGTCAGATCAGCAGTGATGGAGTTTTCCAATGTGTACTTCATACAAAAGAGCAGATCGACTGATTGAATTAATGTGATCTGTTGAAAATGGTTTGTTTACGCTGAAAATATCCAAATATTAAAGAATAATTTGGTCCCGAGCGTCAATTCTTGTCAATTTCAGTTCAAAATGACAAATCTGAGTTACCATGACAACCTTATATTTGACCTGTGATGGCTAGTTCTTCAGAAGGAACAAGTGCTTTGGCACAACAATAAAGCAAACCCTGGATCAATGCATGACTCACGTACCAAGTACTGCACAAGAGTACTTGGTAAATGTATTCCTCTCCAAAACACCTCATAGCATTCAAGCAATTTATCTCCATTTTATCAGTACAGCCTGTCAACGCTCCCTGCAATATTGTGCCCAAATATAGCAGTCGATGAAAGTAATTGATGAAGGACTGAAACAATTAACAGTGAGTGTAAAACAATTACATTAACTGTCACTATGCATTTTTAAACTAAATAATTAGGGCATTTCTTCCCAGTGCAGTTTTTCTTCCAGAAAGCTAGGCATCCTATTTGACTATAGAATGAAAGGTGGACTGAAACTATCAGCTTCCCCGACCCTGGCATACAGCATCACTAAATTAAATCAAATTCTTCAAATGTTATTGGTCACATACACATATCTGGCAGATGCTATTGCAGGTGTACCGAAATGCTTGTGTTCCAGCGTCACTTGTACGAGCCCAGAGTTTTTGTGACCTTACAAATATTGCTTTCTCTCTTTCATATGACAGTATGTAAATATTTGTTTTAGTCTTTGTGTGAGTTTGACAGGAAATTGATAGAGACAGCTACTGTATTTCAGGCTTTTATAGCTGCAGGAGAAATATCCTAAAAAAAAGTTAGCGAGCTTGGAATGTCTCTCAAGATCTCAAGATTATGTAACTGCTTCTCCCAAACCAAAGTTGATCGCAGATTCTACTTGAACGAAGACGCAAATATCCAATTAGGGCACTATCTTAGACCAACTGTGTGTGAAGAGAGATTTGAGATGAATAAATGAGAACAGGCTACATGGTACTGGAATGGTTTTAGGATTGCTGATTTTCTTCATGTTGTGTCAACATGATTGTGTATAAATAATATGATTTAGATTCATATCATGTTCATTCATGAATCATGACTGACATGATAAACAAGTAAAGTTGAGTGAACTTGCTTTGAGGTGTAGTCAATACAGAATCAATACATTCAACCCCAAGTTCATCTGTTCTCCATACTATAATCTCTGTTCAGAGTATGTCAAAATCAGGCCCACTCTATATGGTATGTCACTGCTGTATAAGATGCAGTTCTGATTGTGATGCATGGGGATTTTCGACCAGCCTCTTTCTTTAAGTGCCGAAATACCGGGATGTAGAGCTCCTCATCCTTCAATGTCACAACAGCCCAAATAACTGTCCTCTTTGGCCCAGCTAAGTCACCCTCTCGTAAAAAGAGCCAGTCTCACTGCTCGGTTAATCTCAGATCTGACACGTCTCACCTTGTTTACACCTTCACTACACTAGAAAAACTACTCAACACATATAATGTGAAGTATTTAATTAATCGGGGTGTTTATTTGCTTTAATCACTGAACACAACAGGCGCTTATTAGAGTCAGGCTTCTATTTGAGCCAGGTATCTAATTCCTTAATGCACACAGCTTTTTCTCATTTGCATAGTTAATTGTTTCATTCCAGCATTCACTTCCAGCATTTTAATCAATTTCTTAATTTCCTTCACTAATGTGTTATCGTTTACACACTGTGTCACATTTCTTTTCTCACAGTGTGCCTGTATAAAGAAATTCCAAAAACCATTCCTTGACAGAATAATTATTCTCCTCGTTGACTGCATTTTTGGGAGTTCCTACTTTCGCCACTGGAGGGCGATCAGACAATTTCTAGGGGTCTGTACTCCCGAAGTTGTTGACTGCTTTAGTTAGCCATTCTCAACTCTTAGCAGCCAATGGCAAGCAGTTTCTTACTGCCAATAAAAACGGATGATTGCCTTCATTTTTTTATGTAACAAATCAAATATTAAACCTCGTACACTATTCACGGTAACCTCATAAACAATTCATTTAGACCCACAGCTTATTTGAAATAAACATTTATTTACTGAAATGTGTGTCGTTGCCCGGCTATTAAAAGATACAGGCGGCTATTTGAGACTCTGCATTTAATTGAAGTTTTACAGTATTCACAATTGGCTCCAAAGCTAACCTTACATCTTTGTTTGCCCATAATGACATGTCGGTGTGTCCTCTTCCTGGCTTTAATTTCAGCCTAAATGCTCCTTTTACTAATTGGAACCAGAGTTTGGTAACAAATTTGCTGTGGGCTCAAGCAAATACTTTCGAAGCGAGTGAGATTTGTCCCATTAGTTACCATTGTTTTTGTCACACTTGAACCAGACATGCATCCCCACCACAACACCAATGCAAAATCGGTGTGTTCTTGTACGGCTCATGGTTCTTTGTTGTCTGATCTTCTGAAGTGCAGTGTAGAAATAAGCACCCTGTCCCGGTTTGCACCCATAACCTTGGCTAATACTCAACTCAACCTTTCACCCGTAGTAGGCAACGTTTACCCTTGATTGTCTTACTGCCACAGGGTATCAATGTATTGTTCCAAAGATAATAGCAATGTGACCTATCCTATATAGTTGTAGGATCTTAATTTGAGCCGGTTTGCCACAGCAGGAAAATAATCCTGCAGCAACAGGAAATGTGAATTATTATGTGGATTATAATTAATGGACATTTTTCACAAGGGAAAATAGAGTCTGACATTTCAAAGTGGAAACTACAAACTTCAGAAGGCTTTTTAAATCTCAAATACACTACAAGTTTTACATTTCCTGAATTGAGAGGGTGATCAAATTAAGATCCTACATCTGTAACCCTTGATGAAGGAACATTTCCATTTCTAATCCATGAGTATCTTGAGCAAAGATAATTGCTCTGGTATCTGCACAGAGTATTACATTCAGTATTACGGCCCCTCGTGATCTGCTCCCAAGCTTTCGGCAAAGCTAGCTCTGGGCCTGTGATGGCTCTATCATACAATCTACTGCTTAATGAACAAGACGAACTTGACTTTATGTTTGCTACTATTCAAGTGGCCCTTATAAATGATGAAATTTCCAGGTCATATATTGACAAGATGTTCATAAAGATGTTGAAGACGGGGATTAAATAGGCCTAAAAATATATATATATATATTTTTTTTCTCAGAGACATTTTCCTTTTCCACGATCAATCTAATTCACACTTTATGCTGTTTCCCTGCATTCCAGGAACAAACATCAACTCCCTAGATTAGAATATCAATGCTGATCTTATGGCTAGTGACGTGTTTCCAGTGTTCTGACCTTTTGATAAGAAAGAAAGAGGGGAATAAAAGGACAGCTGTAGAGAAAGAGAGAATGGCTTGCCATTACGAGTAAAAATAGCCATTTGCCCTCAAGAGTTGCTAGTTGTGGCATCTGTACATTTCTATATGATATAAGAGTGAACCTCCTGTATTCGGAAGCGTTTGCAGATAATGCCGTCACTACCGCCACAGCTGAAAACCCTTAATATGTGTATCCACATGGGTGGTCACAGGACCAAACACGATATATAAGATAACAAATTGAGTTAAGCCAGCCCATATCACCAACATTCAGCTCACATTTCTTTCCCAAGCCACAATGCCAGGCAATGAGCTTACTTGTCCTTGTTTTATTACCAAAGACTGTGTTATACAAGATGCACAAACAAACCCCTGCAAAGTGATCAGCACTTTCTCTTTGGTCTGGCTTTGGTTTGACTATGTTGTAGGGTTCAGTTGAGCCATGTTTTACATTCTCTATCACTCCGTCAAGAAAAGAGGAGTATTCTTTCTAACAAAGATATGTACATATGTTTCAGGATGTTGTGTATCCATGGAAATAATCAGAATTCATCGAATCATTTGACAACATAGCTTATGGGCTGCAGGACAGGGTAAATTAAGCTGCCTACACATTTATGTTCTGAATGAAATATTACCACTTCCTTTAAAAACAATGTCTATCTTTATTTCCCAAACACAATTCAACATAATCACATTTTAAGCATATTTTAACACAAGCTTAACACCTAACAAACACTTTGTACCTTGTTTACAATTTTCATATAGGCCAGGCCCTGTTGTTGCCTTGCATTACACCTGGGAAGAAAACACTTCAATTTGCTCAACTTGTCATTAACTGATACAACTGACACAATCTTAAAATTATATAATTTGGTTTAGATACATCACGAAACACAATACATTCCTTTCAATGATGAAAATCAGTTTTTTGGACCGAACTTGCTAACTACTTTTTCCATGTGGTTTCTTCCTTCACAGACTCCATAACATTATGACATATTCCTAAATATTTGGTCAAATGATACATTTTGTGTCTGGTTTCCTAGAAACAACTTGCTCCACTCTCCCCTATTGATGAATGCTACATTTGAAATATTCTCCACTAATGGGAATTAAATCCTTACATTCAGTGAATTATTACAATGTCTATCGCTTTGAATAAGAGCTCACGTAAATCTATGAAACCATCAACAGTAAAGACATTTAGGGAGTGGCAGGGAGTGATGCTGAAATCATTCACCCCAAATGTTTGGACCAACATCACTGAGAGACTGAGAGTCCATCCTCAGCCAGACTATTAGAGCTGTCTATTCCAAGTGCCAGGAACACGATGACTTCCATTTCGGTTGTGCCTGAGTCAAAGCACAGCTCAGTCTAGTTTTCATTTACTTTCAACACATAGTCAGTTGCCAGAGCCTTGCTAGAGTCCCCCAGCCATGTCACAGGTTCGTGCTACACTGAAAAGTAGCCAATAAGAAGCTCACTTCACAACCGGATCTGTTCAAACAAAGCTACTGTCACTGATTAATAGTCTGACGTACTGCGTAGCTATAGATATCGAATACCAATAGTGCCCAGGAGGAATTGTAGCACAGTCCGGTTAATGTGGATCATAGCAGTTTGATTCTCCACAGGAATGTCCTCTTTGAGGCTGAGGCCACAGTCATGCGACGATGGAGGTGCTTTCGTTCCGCCAACTTTAACAAAAAACCCTAGGGGCTCCTCCTTGACACGAGGCATCCATAACAATGTCTACTCAATGTGCTTACCAGCTCCTTCCACATGGATGGATTCATGACTTTACTTAATTACTTGGCACTGAGCTCAGAGCTCAATGGCATTTTTAGTCTGATAAAACCACAACACACATACAGTCCATAAAACAAACCAAATCTAACCATGTCTACATTTAGTGGTTCCCCGTGATGTTGACAGAAAATGTTACGGCCCAAAGTTGACTACTTGTTGTCCACTTCTCCTATGTTGCCCCAATACAATACGTCAAGAAATACAAGAAGTCTGATCAATCTATTCCCACCCACCTTGCCCCCAGCCGAGTCATAGCTGTTTCTCACTCTCTCACACACACACACACACACACACACACACACACACACACACACACACACACACACACACACACACACACACACACACACACACACACACACACACACACACACACACACACACACACACACACACACACACAGCTGTATATTAACCTGCTCAGCTAAGGGAACACAGAGCCCCCCAAACCCCCTGTGACTCGGGAGGTGAATTCATATATAAAAGAGAGCAAAGAGAAAAACTCAGGTTAGCAAGAAAGAGAGAGAGAACGCACTGATGCGAGAGAGGGATAAGGAGAGAGAACGCACTGACGCAAGAGAGGGATAAGGAGAGAGAAAACGCGCTGACGCCAGAGAGGGATAAGGAGAGAGAAAACGCGCTGACGCCAGAGAGGGGTAAAGAGAGAGAGAATGCACTGACGACAGAGAGGGGTAAAGAGAGAGAGAACGCACTGACGCCAGATAGGGATAAAGAGAGAGTGAGTGATGGAGAGAGTGTGTATGTGAAGGAGAGGTGGGCGTTGTGACGTTAGCTGTGGTCTGCACTGTGAACAGCATCACAGCCACGCACCAGTGACGTCCAGTGGACACGACTGTGTCATTCACAGTTCTGGCAAGCAAGAGGGGAGGAGGACAGCCCTAAGTCAAGACAGCCCAGTACATTTATCCCTACAAGTTCTGTATGTATGGGAATTTGTATTGTCATAAGATGAGTCAAGGTTTGGATGAAGCTCTCTATACAGGTATGTCATAGAAGGAACACTCTATGTAACCACAAACTTTCAGGCTGCAGTGTGTGGGTGTGTAGAGATCTTGCCAAGTCTCTGTCAAGGACAGTTGAAAGTTAATGTAGGAACAGGAGCCCCCTGAGAGACGGTTGTGACGCACTGTTGCAGGGATGGGTCTGAGCTCAGGCACTGTATTCTCACACACTGTTGCAGGGATGGGTCTGAGCTCAGGCACTGTATTCTCACACACTGTTGCAGGGATGGGTCTGAGCTCAGGCACTGCCTTCTCACACACAGTTGCAGGGATGGGTCTGAGCTCAGGCACTGCCCTCTCACACACAGTTGCAGGGATGGGTCTGAGCTCAGGCACTGCCCTCTCACACACAGTTGCCTGTGACGCTGTTGTTGGGATCACTCTAAACTGATACACGATGCCTCAAAATCAGCACCAATGCAACTGACACATACTCAATCGCACAGCTGCCCTCTCTTCAATACACACGCAACTCTCTGACATGCAGCTATGCCTATGACTTCAAGAGATCCTCATAGCATTAACCTTGACAACGTAACCTGCTACAGGGTTCACTGGGATCCTAGTTATGTGATGTTCATTTTCCAATGAGAGATGTCTCTGGGAGGCTAAAACCCTAAACAATGGAGCTGCCAGCAGTCTTCTCCATTAGTTTGAGAAATACGCTGCAGAGAGAACTACTCGTTTATCAATCCGAGGGTATGCTCTCTCTCTTTATCTCTCTCCCACTGTCTCTCCCGCTTCCTGTCTCTCTTGTTCTGTCTTTTCCTCCCTCTATGCAGTAGTGAAACCGGGCTTAGCCTCCTCTCTCTCAGTGTGACGTCAAAGCGAGGCTTCCTGACCCAGATCTCTCACTTCCACAGACAGCAGCTGCAGTAAGCTGCAGTAAAGCCCTCAGCGCTATGCTCTGTCTCTCCCAGCCTCACTGCTACACTATGCATGTCAATATAGGCATACACCATGCAAACGCTAACATCACCCATGATGATAACGAAAGGGTGAAAAACTGCTCGCTATAGGCTAGCTGGCAGGGGGAGGGGAAGAGAAAATACACAATACATGTGTGTATGTATTTTCTGTAATGTCTGTAATCCGGGGCTCATCTGTAAAAGAGACCTTGGTCTAAGTTTGACTTCCTGGTAAAATAAAGGTTAAATTGTCTCAAGGATTAAAAATCATTAAAAAAAAAAACTTTCTCATCCCCTTCATCTACACTGATTGAAGTAGATTTAACAAGTGACATCAATAATGGATCATAGCTTTCACCTTGTCAGTCTATTTAATGGAAATGTTTTGTACACTCAGTGTATATGGAATATACTGTATATATAGAAATAACCCAGTAAAGGAGTCAGCCAATAGATTAAAAATACTGCAAGCTGTGAAGCTCGAACGCGTTGTATCTGTTGTTGTCACTATAAAAGCAATGTGCGTTGTTAGGTTTGTGAAATAGAATTCACAAAGATAGCTGTGTGAAAAAAAGCTTTTCTCTCCTCCTAATCCCAATTCCTCACACTGATCTGACTTCACTGTGTCGCACAAGTAGATGAGGGACCTTATTGGCTACCGACGGATGTGCTGGAGTCCCTCAGCCAATGAGGGCCCCACACCTCGGCACCCACCCATCTTGGGCAAGCAGTGACGGAGTATGTGAGCTAGTGAGCGTGAAAAGAGGACAGAGAGAAAAAGAGCGGAAGAGAGAGAATTTCTATGAATGGAAATGTGGAGGAGGAACAGCGCAGAGTGCAGCCCAGCCATTGGCATGGCAGCTGGAGACCGATGAGACTGTTAGCATCTCTCTCTCTCTCTCTCTCTCTCTCTCTCTCTCTCTCTCTCTCTCTCTCTCTCTCTCTCTCTCTCTCTCTCTCTCTCTCTCTCTCTCTCTCTCTCTCTCTCTCTCTCTCTCTCTCTCTCTCTCTCTCTCTCTCTCTCTCTCTCTCTCTCTCTCTCTCTCTCTCTCTCTCTCTCTCTCTCCCTCTCTCAATCCCATATAAGGAGACCATGCCTTACCTTTGTCACATATTTTTTTCACATGAATAAAAACACACACACACATGAATGCCCACGCACACCACTAACCACAGACCCACCCCCCAACCCCATATTATCTTCCTACACACACATGCACATACACTACCCTCATACCCACCCACGCACACACCCTCAGGGCATTTACACACTCACTCCCTGTCCTCTCCACATCCCCTCCTCTCTACTGATTCAATAAAGAAGTTATCAATTAGTAGAGACCCAATGGTCCAGGTACATTGCATTTTAGTCAGATTAGAAATTGAGCTTGAAGAGAACTGCAGTGGGCACTGTTACTTATTGTGTATAGTGTACCCTCATTAACAACCTATGAACTGTTGAAATGGAGTCGGTTAATAGGGGCATAACATTTACATTTTACATTTAAGTCATTTAGCAGACGCTCTTATCCAGAGCGACTTACAAATTGGATACATTCAAGTAGAATAGTATTTTTTATAAGCAAGTGGGTCCAACTGGAAAGTGGGTTGTTTAGGAGTTAGATAGTTGCTGAATAAAATGCTACATTTACATTTGAGTCATCTAGCAGATGCTTTTATCCAGAGCGACTTACAGGAGTGTGTCTGTCAGAGAAGTTCTCTTGTCCAGCTCTCTACACGTACACACCACCAACTTTAAACCTCAGAGAATATCCTGCTTACTGCTCTCTAGTAACACAGGAGTTACGTAAGCACTGATAGTAGCGTTGTACTGAGTAAACTCTTCTTAATAGGCTGTGCCATCTGCTTTCCACCAAACTAGGCTACTTCGCTCAGACCATGAGAGTCTATTACACAAGACATCTGCAACGAGGACAAATCTTTATTTACAATACAACCAGGATTCTGTCAAACAATCTGTGCCTGACTTAATTTAATTGGCTGTAGTATCTGGAGTACAAATAATCACATTTTAGGCTTGAGATCAACTTTAACTCATTTTGAACGTCTCTATCTAACTTAGATTCGTATGCAGTTCAAAATAACCTGTGACCTTGATATCAAATGTATTTAATGTAGCTGCACTTTCAAAATAACCTGTGACCTTGCTATCAAAGGTATTTAATGTAGCTGCACTTTCAAAATAACCTGTGACCTTGATATCAAATGTATTTAATGTAGCTGCACTTTCAAAATAACCTGTGACCTTGATATCAAATGTATTTAATGTAGCTGCACTTTCAAAATAACCTGTGACCTTGCTATCAAATGTATTTAATGTAGCTGCACTTTCAAAATTACCTACATTTCAGAGGAATGCTGCAAAATGTTTAACTTTCTATTCTCTGCTGAAAGATAAGATTACTTGTATCATCAACTTCCCTGATGATGATTGTTACAATTGACCAAATACATTAAACAGGTATTGTAACTAGACTGGTTATCGCTGGTTACCCGCAATAAGATGGAATGGTGACCGTGGTTGGCAATTTAGCCTGTTATCTGAGATAATTTATCTTCTCATGTTAATTTGAGTGTTCTTCTTATAGAGTAACTAGGCCGAGTTACCTTGGTTACCTCAATATACCTAGGTGCCTATCATGAGTATTCACCCACGTAGATATCTTCAAATTGTATTGTGTTACAAAGTGGGATTAAAATGGATTGAATTGTATTTCATTTCCTTTCGTCAACAATCTACACAAAATACACTGTAATTTCAAAGTGTATGAACAATTCTAGCATTTTATTTTAATTAAATAAAAATTTATGAAAAACAAATATACCTTAATTAAATAAGAATTCACTCCCCTGAGTCAATCAATACATGTTAGAAACACCTTTGGCAGCGATTGGAGCTGTGAGTCTTTTGGGGTAAGACTAAGAGCTTTGCACACCTGGATTGTGCAATATTTACCCATTATTCTTTAAAAAATGTTCAAGCGCTATCAAGTTGGTTGTTGATCATTGCTAGACAGCCATTTCCAAGTCTTGCCATAGATTTTCAAGTGGATTTAATCAAAACTGTAACTAGGCCAGTCAAGAACATTCACTGTTTTCTTGGTAAAGCAGTGTAGATTTGCCCTTGGGTTTTTAGGTTATTGTCCTGTTGAAAGGTGAATTTGTCTCTCAGTGTCTGGTGAAAAGCAGACTAAATCAGGGTTTCCACTACAATTCGCATGTGTTTAACTTTATTCTGTTTATTTTTATCCCAAAAAACTCTGCAGTCCGACTCCTTGCTGATGGCAAGCATACCTATAACATGAGGCAGCCATCACCATGCTTGAAAATATGGAAAGTGGTACTTGGGGATGTGTTGGTTGGATTTGCCCCAAACATAATGCTTTGTATTCAGGACATTTTTTCAGTATTACTTGTAGGTGCAGGGTGGATATTTTGGAATATGTTTATTCTGTACAGGCTTCCTTCTTTTCATGCTATCATTTAGGATAGTTTTGTGTAGTAACTACAATGTTGTTGAGCCAACCTCAGTTTTCTCCTATCACAGCCATTAAACTCATTAACTGTTTTAAAATCACCATTGGCCTCATGGTGAAATCCTTGAGCGGTTTCCTTCTTCTCGGGCAACTCAGTTAGGAAGGACGCCTGTATCTCTGTAGTGACTCACCATCCAAAGCTTAATTAATAGTGTCAACGAGCTTAAAGGTATATTCAGTGTCTGCTTTAAAAAATTGAACAATTGAAATTAAGCACCAATCGGCGCCCTTCTTTGCAAGGCATTGTAAACCTCCCTGCTCTTTGTTGTAAAATCTGTGCTTGAAATTCACTATTCGACTGAGGGATCTTACAGGTAACTGTATATACTGTATGGTGTGCAGAGATGGGGTAGTCATTCAAAAATCATGTTTACCGCTATCATTGCACACAGAGTAAGTTCATGCAACTTATTATGTGATTTGTTAAGCACATTTTTACACCTCAACTTATTGAGGTTGCCATAACAAAGGAGGTGAATACTTTAATAACCAAGACATTTTAGTTATTTATCTTTTATTAATTCGTACATTCACTTTGACATTATGGAGTATTTTTTTTGTAGATCAGTGACAGAAAAAATTCACAATTAAATACATTTCCAT
Source organism: Oncorhynchus gorbuscha (assembly GCF_021184085.1). Classification (NCBI taxonomy): domain Eukaryota; kingdom Metazoa; phylum Chordata; class Actinopteri; order Salmoniformes; family Salmonidae; genus Oncorhynchus; species Oncorhynchus gorbuscha. Next base: position 59,098,269 of record NC_060188.1, read on the forward strand.
CCCACTTTGCAACACAACAAAATGTGAAAAATCCAAGAGGGGTGAATACTTATGATACCCACTATAGAGGTGACCCGGATCACCTTAATGTAGAGCAGCAGCCTGTCATTGTGGACTGTCCTTGTTTGAGAATGTTCCACTTTCCCCTCGCTCGCTGCCTGTTGAGCTGCTTGCTTCTCTACTTCCTTAGACAAGGGAAGGGCTTATCCCTCCCTCCTTTCTCTCCTCCTCTATCCCTTCATCCTCACCCCCTGTGTTGTCTCTGGGGCTATAGTGGCTGTGTAAGGTCACCCCCTGCTGCATACGCACACACGCACAAACACACACACACAATACCTGTAGCCTTCTGAGGTAGACTGTGGGCATGCCGCCTGCCCAATGAAACTCCTGCACCTGCTGTCACTGCCAGGCAGTGCAGATGTAATGGGGACCCCATCATTGGCTGTCAACACACTGGGTGTCTCAGGTTACCATGGGTACAGGAGCTCAGTGCCACAATGGCGTATAACCTGCCCAGATGAAGGCAGCACCTGGACCAAGATCATGTGACCCAAACCCTCTCTTCCCCCTCCAAGCTGCCTGAGGCTCCCAGGGTGCACCTGAACACATAGTTCCGCTACACCTCGTCAGCGCTGAGTAGTTCTATTTGCAGGCGGGGCAAGTATTGGCATCAGTGCACTGGAATGTTTAAGCTTAGGATGAGTAGGAATCAGGGCTAGGGGTCAGATTCAATCCGATCCCGTTTTAAAGGAAATGTTAACCTCTATGCATGTTTTAAAGGCAATGTATTGGCATCAGTGCACTGGAATGTTTCAGCTTAGGGTAAGTAGGAATCATGGCTAGGGGCCAGATTAATTCCTATCGCGTTTTAAAGGCAATGTTAAATGCTATGCACGTTTTAAAGACAATGTTTGCGGAGACCACATTCACGGTAAATGATGCATATGTTGTCACAATCTGAAAATGACCTTTAAATGTAAATCCTGCTAAATACTGAATCTAGGCCAAGGCCTATTTGAAGGGAGCACATTGATGTACAGTACATAACCTAGAGAGTACCCAGATGTAGACATTTGAATGGTTCACTCCTGACTTTCCTCTAATTGCGGCCATTGCATGGTTTTGAAGGACAATTTAAAAATGAACTGGTCACCATAACCACAGTTCCGCGGGGAGGTCTGATAGCTCAATAGTAGCTACTGACAGATGCAGAATCACTCAATGAATTTCCCCTCCAACAGGGACATGGATTGAGTTTAGACAAACAGATCTATACTGGCACATCTCTGGAGAGGGAGAGGATTTGTCTCTTCTCATCTGACTTGTCGTTTTTCTTTTCTATTGGAACAACATAAAGAGGACATATCTCTCAGTCTAGTTTGCCATGAAAGGGCTACTGTACGGATCTGTATCTCCCATGGCAGCTACAGTTGATAGAATTTGAACAACAACACAAAAGCTCGGCCAGGCTCATGTGCGAGCACTAGATTTCGTAATATGACAGCGCCCAGCGCTCGGTAGAGTGCCTATAGAGCTCGCCAGCTTGTAATCCTAAAAAATGGAAATGAGTTTACCTCTAGTTTGTTCAGCCATTCCTATTGGGAAAGAATAAGGTTTTGGGATAAATGCCGAAAATACATTCTGAGGTTAACACAGGCTAAGGAGATCTAATACATCTTGTTCTGTATAATAATGTCAGACAGTTAATATGTTGGCTGCTGTCTTACGGGCTCCTGACCAATTCTGCTATTTTGTGTGTTTTCTTTTTACGCTGATCTTAACATTTTTGTACATAATATTTCCACTATCAATTTCTATGACCGAAAACAGCCTCTGGACATCAGAACAGCGATCACTAACCTCGATTTGGATGAAGATTTCTACATCAACGAGTCAGCAGCTGTGGATGTACTGCTCATTTCGAACCAGGCCCTAATCCCCAGGACTATAAAGAGGAAAAGACGGCGCAAGTGAGACAAACAAGCCGGTTACCTGAATGTACAATCACTCGAGAACAAACTGGATGAGCTCTGTTTGAGACTATATGTTTCTCTGAGTCGTGGTTGAACAATGAAATGGATACTTTACATCACTGGTTTTTCTATGCATTGTCAGGACCAAACAGCAGCCTCGGGTAAGGTTAAGGGGGTAGGTGTGTGTCTCTTTGTTACTGACATCTCTAATGTTAAGGACGTCTCAAGGTTTTGCTCACCTGAGTTAGAATACCTCATGATAAACTACAGACCCCACTATTTACCAAAAGAGAGTTTTCATCTATATTTCTCGTAGCTGTCTATATATCACTACAAACCGATGCTGGCACTAAAACCGCACTCAACGAGCTGCATAGGGCCATAAGCAATCAAGAAAATGCACATACAGAGGCGGAACTTTTACACACACAAAAATGCATTCAAAGCTCTCCCTCGCCCTCCATTTGGCAAATCTGGCCATAACTCTATTCTCCTGATTCCTACTTACAAGCAAAAACTCAAACAGGAAGTACCAGCGGACTGTTCTGGACTGTTCTGCTAGCACAGACTGGAATATGTTCCGGTATTAATCTGATAACATTGAGGAGTTTACCGCATCAGTCAACCACTTCATTAATAAATGCATCAACAACGATGTCCCTGCAGTGACGGCACGTACATAACCCAACAAGAAGCGATGGATTACATGCAAAATAATTCACACTGAGCTAAAAGATAGAGGCCGCGGGAGCGGGACACTAATCCGGACGCTTAGAAGAAATCCTGCTACGACCTCTGACGAGCCATCAAACAGTCAAAACATCAATACAGAACTAAAATCGAATCCTACTACGCCGGCTCTGAAGCTTGTCGGATGTGGCAGGGCTCGCAAACTATCACAGATTATAAAGAGAAACCCAGCCACGAGCTGCCCAGTGACGTGAGATTTCCAGTTGGGCTAAATTCCTTATACGCTCGCTTCGAGGCAAGCAACACTGAACCATGTATGAGAGCACCAGGAGTTCCGGATGACTATGTGATCTTGCTCTCCGTAGCCAATGTGAGTAAGACCTTTAAACAAGTTAACATTCACAAGGAGACAAATTACCAGGACGCATAGTCAAAGCATGTGCTGGCCAGCTGGCAAGTTTCTTCACTGACATTTTCAACTTCTCCCTGACCTACATGTTTCAAGCAGACCACCATAGTCTGTGTGCCCTGGTGTGCTCAAGAACGCCAAGGTAACCTGTCCAAATGACTATCGCCTCGTAGCACTCACATCTGTAGCCATGAAATGCTTTAAAAGGCTGGTCATGGCTCACATCAACACCATCATCCCACACACTCTGGACCCACTCTAATTCGCATACCGCCTCCAACAGATCCACAGATGACGCAATCTCTATTGCACTCCACACTGCCCTCTCCAACCTGGACAAGAGGAACACCTACGTTAGAATGCTGGTCTTTGACTATAGCTCAGCGTTCAACACCATAGTACCATGGTAGAGTTAGTGCCTGCAAAAAGACTCCAATACAATTGCCATTATTATTCACATTACGGTGCCAGGGAACAAGGGCGTGTCCATTTACTGTGAATGTTTTCCTACTTCCGGCAGCGTTCCTCAGAACTTGCATGCCAATTGATCTAGCGGCGCCATCTCTAACTCGATGCTAGATAGTTAGCTATCCGGTGCCGAGAATCTAAAATGTAAGGAGGGAAACAACTGTGTTCGATCAGGAAGTAGGTCAAGTGGGCAGGGCATCATAGGTGAATACGCAACTAAAAGATCCTAAATAGAGTGGTGGCAGAACAATGCTCAGGATCCCCCGCCAGTGTAAGGAAACTCCTCCATTGGATGCCAAAGGTTGGTCGTGTCACTCATCCCGTTGGGGAGTTGCAGCAATGAGACAAGATCGTAATCACGAAATTGGGGAGAAAAAGGGGGTAAAAAATTACAACCCAGAAGCGATTGGAACGTAGAAAATTAACAGGCCTGTCTCATGCCAAAGGACAGACAGACAGACTTCTACTCTGGGATTGGTTAAAGCTGCTCGATTGAGGGAATTACTTCAGTGGAATGAATTGATGGTAGGCCTAATGGTTGAAGTGAGAGCTGGTCATTGAGGACTGTAAATCTATAGGCTGGTCTCTTTGGAGTATGATAACTCAAGTAAGGTTGATGGGGATGTTACAGCTACAACCTAGCACACACTCTCTCTCCATCATTCTCTCTCAATCTCTACGCTATATGATTGTTAGATCTGGTTGCTACAGTATAATCGTCCTATACCTCCTTCCATCTATTCCTCCTAGGCTTTTATCTTACTTCCTCCCTGGTGTTGAATGGATGTTTTAACCCCTCTCATTTTATTTTTTCTCTCTCTCTACTACAGTAACTGCCCCTTCTCCCTGGCGGCTGCCCTGGCGCGGGCTACGGCAGACTGTGTTCTGCAGAGTGACCTCTCCATCTACCACATCCAGAAGACCGTCGAGGATGGAGTAGACCCTTTCCCCCGTGAGTCCCCTGTCAGCCTGCGCATTACATGCAAAATCAGGTCATGTACTGACCTAGCTAGGCTACTGAAAGGACAGAGGTATTTCTTATTCAATATATTGACTTAAAGCCTTAATAATTTCAGGTGTTGTTTTATTCAACACCGTGGACAAATGAGAAAATCACCAACGTTAACACAAACACATTGTATTTGTGGCACAGCTGCTACAATCTCTTAGCGAATAATTAGCATTAAAACAGTTACGCTTCCTGGCTCACTTGTTTTATACCACAGCTTGATGTCAACCGCTGTCACTTAGAATTCCCTTTACTTTGTTAGTTACAAAACAAAGCACTCTGTGGAGCGGGCGAGAGCAGAGGTCTCTTAGAATAGAAGGGAACAGCAATGAATATCCCTGCGACAGTCCTCTAAGATCTCTGTGTTCTTATCAGAGAGAGAGAGGGGGAGGAGGAGAGAGTGAGGCAAAAAGAGAACGCAGGGGAAAGATCATTTTGGCTATGGTGATTTGCGTGACGGGGTTGCTGTCTTGGGACGGAGGGTGGGTTGGTGAATGTCAGGTGGGCGGTAAGAGTGGGTAAGAACAGAGGATAGCAGACAGCCTGGCCATCTAGGCCCAGGGCAGAGGAGACACACGAACACACCCACACACCCACACACACAGAGCTCCCACTGCTCACTGACAGGGCTCTGAGATGGAATGGGAGGTTAAATTTAACTACAGAGCCTGGGGAGTTAGGGAGAGGAGGAGGAGGAGAGGAATGGAGAGGAATAGAGAGAAGGGGAAGAAAGGAGAGTGAGGAGGATTGGAGAGTGGAAAGACCAAGTCCTTAGTTCCACTAGGTGGAGCAGAGAATTCATTCAAAATGACCTCGTCCAGATATTCATTACAGAAGCTATGGAGTCTTTAAAAGATACTGCGAGATCTATCGTAAAACATAGGACTCTATAGTAAAACATAGGACTCTATCGTAAAACATAGGACTCTATCGTAAAACATAGGACTCTATCGTAAAACATAGGACTCTATCGTAAAACATAGGACTCTATCGTAAAACATAGGACTCTATCGTAAAACATAGGACTCTATCGTAAAACATAGGACTCTATAGTAAAACATAGGACTCTATAGTAAAACATAGGACTCTATCATAAAACATAGGACTCTATCGTAAAACATAGGACTCTATCGTAAAACATAGGACTCTATCATAAGCATCAGAGCTTCTTAAGACGAGTTACAACCGCTACTATTCTGTATATTACGAATGAACAATTGGTGAGCCCTTTGCAACAAACAGTAAGCCCACAAGTTTTCTTACGCATGTCAGTCACCCAGTTAATCCCCCCTAACAACAACCAAGGTAACTAGGAAACAGAGTACTTAGAGAGATTTAACTATATTTCAGGTTCATCAAAATAAAAACAAACACTTTAACATTGTCTCCTGAGTCCCTCTCTGTTGCTCGACCCGCTGTGACAGAGAAGAAAAAGGCTAAGGGCTTGATTCAATCCGTAGTCCCGAAGAGCTGCGCTACAGCACAATATAAGTTTAAAGGAAATGTTCCCACATTAACGGACACTCCATTCACGGTAAACGCTGCCTATGTCGGCTCATTTGGAAATGACCTTTAACTTTCGATACGGATTGAATCGAGCCCTAAATTAGTTAACTTCCTCGAAATTCCGTCAGTGAGCTCACACCGATGCTGTTTAAAACCCCAAAGCCATTTCTATTCACCTATGAACACATTTTTGAAACATACAGAAATAACAAACATCCAAATTGAAGCTCAAATGATTGATGCGTTCTGTTCTAATGGGAGTACTGTAGGTACACAGACTATGATAACCAACCAAAACATGTTTATGTCACTTATGACAGGAGAGATTATACAGTTGCATTTAAACAATTCAATGTCAATAAATATGCAATATGCAATATCAATGCAAAATGTCAATATCAATGCAAAATGTCAATATCAATGCAAAATGTCAATATCAATGCAAAATGTCAATATCAATGCAAAATGTCAATATCAATGCAAAATGTCAATATCAATGCAAAATGTCAATATCAATGCAAGCATATTTATTGCAACCAAAAATGTATCATCAGAAACGTTGACAGTAATCCAATAAACCCTGTTGTTGACTTACCTGAGTGCCTTTGGGTTCAAGTGTGACAGAGCTCTAGTATGGAATACAGGTGTTCCAGACTACCAGGTTAATTGGGACTGATTGCAAACAAATGTGTGTGTGTGTGCCTGCGTATGTGTGATTACGTGTGTATGGTGTCATGTGAGTCTACATGTGTGTATTTTAATGTGAACAAACGTGAATATACATCTGGAGGCTGTAAATGATGTGCAATATTTTCACATGTGCACTTATGCATGGATACATGCGTGTATAATATATATGTGTGCTAGCCTGAGATCTAATCACATGCCATTTATGTGCGTGCATGTGCGGTTTGTGTGTGTTCTCTTTTAGAGATTGAGTCGGTGGCCTTTGCCCGGCTCATCTTCAATAAGTTGTGTGAAACATGCTGCCTGTGGCTGAAAGACTTCCCTTACCGCCGCCGCCCTCAGCCCTACTACGAGACCTCCATCCACGCCATCAAAAACATGCGCCGCAAGATGGAGGACAAACACATCGTCATTCCCGACTTCAACACCCTCTTCAACATACAGGTAAGCATGAACAGAGTAATCCTTAACCACAGGTCTAGGATCAGTTCAACATACAGGTAAGCATGAACAGAGTAATCCTTAACCACAGGTCTAGGATCAGTTCAACATAAAGGTACGGGTGACTCCAGCATGTCGCTAGGTTGATGAAGAGAGCAGCCTTCAACCACAGATCTAGGATCAGATTACCCTCCAGTTCTTACCGTAACCATTAAAGGGATATGGACTCTTTACATTCAATTACAATTGATTGCCGTTTCTGGTAAAGCATAGGAGGAAAGGGTGGGAAAAGAGGGCTCGAACACTACTGTAGCCCTGCCCTATGGCTTCTCCCTAGTGGGCTAGGCTTGGGTGATATACCTTATACCGGGGTATTTAGACATAACGACGCTATGATTTTCAATATCATTACAAAAAAGATATATAGATAGAAGAAATGTGGGCTGCGGGGAGTGCGTGCTACGCCACTGCTTATAATATCACTTTTTTTAAAGAAATAGCGCCCCTGGTGTTTTACATTCGGCGCCCCCCTGGTGTTTTACATTCGGCGCCCCCCTGGTGTTTTACATTCGGTCGCCCCTGTGGTATTTTACATTCGGCGCCCCCCTGGTGTTTTACATTCGGTCGCCCCTGTGGTGTTTTACATTCGGCGCCCCCCTGGTGTTTTACATTCGGCGCCCCCCTGGTGTTTTACATTCGGCGCCCCCCTGGTGTTTTACATTCGGTCGCCCCCCTGGTGTTTTACATTCGGCGCCCCCTGGTGTTTTACATTCGGCGCCCCCTGGTGTTTTACATTCGGTCGCCCCCTGGTGTTTTACATTCGGTCGCCCCCTGGTGTTTTACATTCGGGCCCCCTGGTGTTTTACATTCGGTCGCCCCCCTGGTGTTTTACATTCGGCGCCCCCCTGGTGTTTTACATTCGGCGCCCCCCTGGTGTTTTACATTCGGTCGCCCCTGTGGTATTTTACATTCGGCGCCCCCCTGGTGTTTTACATTCGGTCGCCCCCCTGGTGTTTTACATTCGGCGCCCCCCTGGTGTTTTACATTCGGTCGCCCCTGTGGTGTTTTACATTCGGCGCCCCCCTGGTGTTTTACATTCGGTCGCCCCCCTGGTGTTTTACATTCGGTCGCCCCCCTGGTGTTTTACATTCGGTAATACCATATATCCCAGTGTGGTACAGAAACGGTATGAAATATGGATACTGCTCAACCCTATAGTGGCCTTTAAAGTGCTTACTCTAAAAGGGCTCTCTAGAAACCCCAAGACACATGGCGGATGGCATCCTGATGACCACAAAATCAATACCTTGTTCTTGACCACACTCAAAATATATCCTCCTATCAAAGACTCCAGGATGTCTGTCATTGTTTGAATGTTTCTTAGCAACATTTGGCCTAACACTTGATGCAAGAACAGTAAAACACAGTATCACCATCAATTCAGGAAGTAAACTGAAATTCCAATTCTAAATTGAGGAGTTTCAGTTTACATCCTGAATTGCCTGAATTGAAATGGAATTGACCCCAACCCTGTAGAGGCACTCTTCAAAATCGCTGTCGACTGGCTAAAAAGAGCATTTGATTATTCTGTGTATATAAGCTAATGAAGAGACCCCCCTCACTGAGTAGGCTAACCCAGCTGGGAAGCTATCGACTCACTTCAGTTTGGGGAGAGATCAATAAAACTCCCCTATACGAGTTATTCCCATTACAACCCCAATAAGAACAGTAAATGATAGCACAGTAGGTAGCCGCTGGTGAATGAAATGCTTCTAATAGCATTATTGGCTACAGCACTCTAACGTGCTCCCTCGGGCATGAAGGAAATGATTTCAATGAAGCTGAACAACACACCCTCACACACACACACATAAACACACATAAACACACACACACATACACAGAGAGAGAGGCAAACAGACAGATAGAACTGGAGCTAGAAACATTTCGCTGCACCTGTGATAACTGCAAAATATGTATACGCGACCAATCAAATGTGATTTGATTTGACAGACACACCAGCCAGATAATAGCATGTTATCTGAGCCACACTGAGTCAATCAGTCATTGAAGTCCTATCCTTATTAGTTTTCCAGTCATACCCAACGATTATGGCCCCTCCCCTTACGTCCACTCTGAGCCAACTGGCCAGTGAGACATCATGGAAAACACACAACGTCACGAGAGTGACAAGCAACGAACTATGCTGTAGAAGCAACTGTAATTTAGAAAACATTACTATGATGAGTTCAATTTCTTTATGGAAGCTTGTTGTAAAAATGATTGAGACAGATGAATGCTTTGCATTGCTTCATACTCTTGATGAGAGTCTATACATTAATTAATATCATGTTAGAACAGGTGATGACTCCAATGAAGTGCAGAAATAAGAGTGCTTCCTGAAAGTATTGAAGCTCTAAGACATTGCAGGCTCATCCTCTTGTCATACTGTTTTGACCTTTGACCTGTGTGTGTGTTTTCAGGACCAGGAGGAGCAGGCCTTCTTCGCCGTGTTCGATGGCCATGGGGGCGTGGACGCCGCCATCTACGCCGCCAACCACCTTCACGTCAATATGGTGCACCAGGAGTGCTTCAGCCAAGATCCGGGGGAGGCCCTGTGTCGCGCCTTCAGAGTCACCGATGAACGCTTCATCCGTAAAGCTAAGATGGAGGTAAGGGCTGAAATTGGTATAGTATGGACATTTTCATTCAAATCAAATGGGGTGTGGTCAAAAACAGATTGAAATCAAATGGAAAGACCCAGTAGACACGTTATCGGACATTCATATATGTTTATGTCTAAATGTGTGTGTGTGCTTCCACCCGTATGTATGTATATGTGTGTGTGTCTGTCTGTGCGTGTCTGTGTGTTACAGAACCTGCGCTGCGGCACCACGGGGGTGGTGACCTTTCTAAGGGGACGGACCCTGTATGTGGCCTGGCTAGGGGACTCTCAGGTCATGCTGGTCAAGAAAGGCCAGGCCGTGGAACTGATGAAACCTCACAAGCCTGACAGAGAGGTCACATGCACGCACACACACACACAAAACACACTCACTTAATCACTGTTCACTTCACACACAGTGGTTAACATCACTTGAGCATAGATGTCTGTCTCATATACAACCACATATCATTGTACATAATACTATCTTTCTTTCTCCCTCTGCAGGATGAGAAGCAGCGTATTGAGGCTCTGGGAGGCTGTGTCATCTGGTTCGGAACGTGGAGGGTTAATGGCAGCCTGTCCGTATCCAGAGCCATAGGTGCAAACAATCACTCTATGCCTTGTATTTATACAATTACCGTATGAAGTACAAGAGGTCGGAGTGTGTCGAGCAGAGAGTGTGTGTGTGTCGTGTGTGTGTGTGCAACTCACCACTCAGCAGGAGGCCCATAATCAGTCTAAACTATCTTGGTGATTGAGTGCCACAGCCAAGGATCAGCTGCCACTGTGCTGAGTGGGAGACAAATAGCAACCCAGAGGTGGGGGTTGAGGGTTTCCTGTAACTTTATGCATACACAAGTGTATGTAACTTTAGGTTAGGTGACCAGTCTGATTTCCCAGCAGCTATTTAAAATCCTAATGGGATTAGATGGAACAATCTCACAGCTCCAATAATACATCATCACAATCCCAACAATACTGTTGTTCTCTTGAAAACAAATGGCCTTTACATTGGAATCCACTGTAAAGACTTCCTTAGAATCCAACTGTACTCATTTACATACACAATAGGGTTGGGGTCAATTTGAATTGAAGTCTATTCAAGAAGTGATTCGATTTTATTTCCCCCCAAAAATGGAAATAACTGACCTCAATTCTAATTGACCCCCAGCCTTGATGCACAAGGTAACTTGAGGCTAGCTTCTAGTCTTATTTCCTGATAGTTATTTTAGTGGTGGCTAGCGAGAAAGCCCTACTGTGACCTGCTGCTCCCTAATCCTAAAGCTCCACTAATCTGATATCAAAACAACCACTTCCTCGACAGCAAATGGCTGCTACATAACAACTGTTTAATACCTGCTGCATGAAGGAGGAGAGAAGACAGATATTGCAACACTGATATTCATACGTATATATAAATACATTAGTCACAAAGGACCGAGAATTACGCTTTTCTTACGCACGCCTTTCATATGCACTTCTCAGCAGTTTCAAACGTACTTTATGAAGGTGCGTAACGGGCTTTGCAGGTGTTGTTCCCTTGCGCGCTGAATAAATGTAATTCAACAGCGGAACTTTTCTCGTGGAGTTTTCATTCAATAGGGTTTTCGGTACATTTATCTGAAGCCATCCCTTTAAATACGATGTACCTTTTATTTTGTCGACAGACTAGAATACATCAAGAGAACGGAAGTAAGGATCAATCAAATAAATCCATCTAAATATATGCAGATTCGTCTCCGTTTTAGCACCAACTGGTGTTAGGGTAGCCTATAATTAAGCCATTCAAGAGTTCCTATCCCTGCAAGTTAAAGGCTGTACAATTAAAATTCGACATAATGGCACAGTATTTCATAAACTTTACTGTGGGAATGTTGATATGCTTCAGTTTGCTGCCATATGACTGGTTTCACATTTGTCTCCAGTTGAAATAAAACAAGTATCATTTATACTTACAATTCCCTTCTCCAAACGGATTACTCATTTACCTAGCTCTTATCAATAGCACGTATCAAGTTGTAAATTACAGTGCATTGAGAATTATGTTATTTCTATCATAAAAAATTAAGTGGATGCTTTTTCCACTTGGAAACTGCAGATTCACTCAACTTTATTCATGGTTTCCTCTCACATAAAGGTGGTGGAATTATGAAGGGTTTAAGTCAAGGTCAGAATAAGGCGTATCTGTAGACACACCTCTGCCACACGTTCATTTCTTAGATTTCCATCCCGAACGAATAGCAGGTGAATAGCGGAGTACTGAACAACACATTTGGGCGCTCTTAACTCGGTTTAGGCGCTCTTAACTCGGTTTGGAGTACTGAACAACACGTTTAGGCGCTCTTAACTCGGTTTGGAGTACTGAACAACACGTTTAGGCGCTCTTAACTCGGTTTGGAGTACTGAACAACACCTTTAGGTGATAAGGTGGCAAGCAGAAGATGTATCATTTATTATTACATTTTAAATGAACATTTATTCTTTGTTTTTCTCAACCATGATTTCAAAACAGATGCATAGCCTTGTGGACTTGACAGATAAAGCAGCACTGAATATCACATGAAGTTGTTGTCAGCTCTTTGAGGGTTTAACAGGTTACTGTTTTAATAAAAAGTGCTTCAATGAGAAACATTTGACAATATATAGAATACATGATTTGTTTTCTTTGTTTCTTATCTCTCTTTATCTTGGTGATTGACAGGTGACAATGAGCACAAGCCCTACATCTCTGGCGTTGCTGACCAACACATCGTCCCATTGGATGGCACGGAGGACTACCTGATCCTGGCCTGCGACGGCTTCTACGACACAGTCAGCCCCGAAGAGGCGGTGCGTGTGGTCAGCGACCACCTGACGGAGAACAGCGGCGACAGCACCATGGTGGCCCACAAGCTGGTGGCCTCGGCCCGTGACGCCGGCTCTAGCGACAACATCTCAGTCATTGTGGTCTTCCTCAGAGACCTCCGCGCGCCCCCGCCGGGAGAGGAGGACGAAGAGGGGGAGGAGGGAAAGGATGAGGAAGTGGCGGAGGTGGAGGAAGAAGGTCAAGGGGAGATGGGCTGCCAGGACGGGAGCACCACGGACGTTGGGGGGAAGGGTCATTGTTTCCTGCAGCAGTGCTCGGCTCCAGCCGACCTGGGCTATGAAGACCGCACAGACTCGTTGACAGACAGAACCAGCCTAGGCCTGCTGGGGCCCATGCTGGGAGAGGATGGTCGAATCAGGCTCCCCCCTGCCTGCTCACACCCTACCCCCTCCTTAGCCCTCACCCAGAATCTCATGCCTACCGAGGGCCATGGGGCGGCCTGGTTGCCCTGCCTAGAGGAGGGGCTCCAGGGCTCCAGGCACAAGTCCCAGCCTAAACCCTGTGTCCCCGCCTGCCAGGAACCCAGCTCAGACGGACAATGGACCCTGGCGGCCTCCCTGTTTGGCCACGCGGGGAGGCGCACCCGGAGGATGGAGTGCGTGAGCCCCAGGTGGGGGTGGGTGTCCCGGCGTTGGGGCCGTGCCCCCAGGGAGCTCCCTGGCCTGCTGCACTCCACCTGTAGTGTGCCCTACCCCCAGCGCTGCCCCGAGAGGAGGCCCGGGGTGGCCCTTCCCCACCTGCCCCACGGCAGCAGAATCTGATGATGTGACCTAATCTTCACTAGCTCCTCGATCTCCTGCCCCTTCCTCTATCTGACTACAGTCATTATTTCATTCATCCATCCATCATGAGTTCCCCATCCAGGACACTGGCTCCACACCCATACCCTCACAGCCCCTTTCAGGAGGCAATCTACCTACCCCTCCCCATACCCACACAGCCCCATTCAGGAGGCAATTTACCTACCCCTCCCCATACCCACACAGCCCCATTCAGGAGGCAATCTACCTACCCCTCCCGATACCCTCACAGCCCCATTCAGGAGACAATCTACCTACCCCTCCCCATACTCACACAGCCCCATTCAGGAGGCAATAACAATTCCTGCTCCTGGCCCGTATTGCAAACACACACTGTACTGTACTTTCCGATTCATAATGGCAAAACACATTATCCGCCCACTCTACCTTCATAGATGGGAGTACTTAATACAGGATTATAAGTAGTGGTCACTTACCTGAATAAACCCAACATATATAGACTGATATGTATTCCAGATGGGAGTACAATAGAGGATAATGGCATGTAGAAGGGATATTATTAAGAAATTATATTCTATTTATAATTTTGGGGATGACGTCATCCAAGAGCAGACAGTCAGTCCTTGCCATGCCTGTCAAATTGAGGTAACGTTTACATAAAACTAAACACGAGATGTGTTCTCATTGACAATAAATAATTCCCAACAGACTGGGTGTGAATAAGTTGCCAGACTTACTTGGCCAAGATAGTTCAGACGACTCAGCAGAACATGTGCCTTTCCTAAACAAGAACAAAGTTTATGGGAATTTTGAGCCTCAGTCAACAAAACCCTTTCTAAGCTTCCCAATACAATATGGACCCATGTGTTTCATATCACTTACAGGGGCTACTTAACCAACGACTATCCTGCTTAAAGTTCACTAACAACCTTAGAGCATAAGAATGATGAATGTCAAAGACTTCATCTCTGGTTTGACAAATATAGTAAATGAATCTTAATCTCACCATCCTTTCAAATGTGAATGTTTATTTTATATTGAAACTCCATAGAAGATGCTATATACTGTAGCAATGACTAGGTTCTGTAAAATGTGCCTCCATTCTCCTGGCCCAGGCAACCGTTGTTTAATATATATCAAAGACAGTTCAGTCTTGCTGTTGGAAAAACTCCCAATCTTTTCACCTTTAAGAAAACAGGAATTGTTTGTGCCATTCCTGACATTTTTAACTCTTACTAAACACATTGTGCCATTTCCATACTTACCCCCCCCCTTCCCTCCCCAATCCCACTGAGTTCCCAGGAGCAGGAGACAAGGACACAGGGTATGAGAGGCCAAATCCCCTCACTGACCCACAGTCACACAGCGAAATACCCCCAGCCAGTCAGTCAGTTCCCAGTCACTGTCATTGCTTACTGCTACCCTGAAACACCTAGCCGTTGGTCGCCCGGTGGCCTCCCCACTGAAGAACATGGTGGTCATTTACAGAAGGCCATTTGGACAGTGTCATCGTGAAAGATCCCCAGAAAGTAGAATGTATTCCAGTTGTCGAATGTACATGGAGCTCTCCCGGGACCTTCATAGATGGGCCAGTAGGACTTAGACAGTAATGGGGTTTTTGGACTGTGGATGTAAGACAACCGTGTCTTGATGCGGTACACCTGGAGGACACACTATTCTGGAGGCGTTTGTTCATCATGAGATACTTTATCAGCTATCCACCGTATCCTCGCAAATCTGAGTATTCTATCCTGGTGTTCCACTCTGAGAGAGCAGGATGTGGATAAGCACACTGACTCTCAGGCAGAAAGATGCCCATGCTTCTGTATCTTTCCCTTTGCGTAAGCAACACCTGCATTTTGACTCTTGGAACAGTGGACCACACAAATTGACATTTTCTGACCAGTTATGAAAGACAACGAGAAAGTCGAATATGTAAGGGTATTTATCAAATGCCCCGAGTCCCCCCAACTTCCTCCCCAGTCCCACCACCACCCACATCAACTGCTTTTTCAAAGCTTTCTGCTTCTTTTTGAGAGCAAAAAAAACGCACATCTTTCACATCTTAAATGTTCCTCGGATGGGGCACCAATTGCTTATTGGAATTTATCGTAATTTCACATATTATGTACATGTAGGTATGAATGTGTGAAGGCGTACGTGTGGGTGTGTATACGTGTTGAGGGTATTCATGTGGTCTGTCTTGTAAGTCTACTATTTAAAATCAACACTGTAAAGTCAGCAGGATGGTGGAACAATATTCTGTGTTGATATCAAGCTTCACAGCCCCCAGCCCCCAGTACTTTTCATGTGACACCTTTGGAAGTAGAGTTGTGTACTTTAGCAGTGCTTGAGTGACAAGGGAACATGGGAATTCAAATGCTGGGCCACATTTCCACTAAAATGTCAAAATGGTCCCCCACCTCACAGTCCTCTAACTCTGCAGTCTTTCATAAGACGCTGAATCTTCAAGCCATAAACAGAAAAGTGTATGCTATAATTCCCCAGCTAAACCTGCTTGATCACATATCCCATAGTTCCTCTCTCTCTCATCCACTTCTGCGGTATGAGTCTTCCCTTCTACCCCCCCATGTCTATATGACCCTTCCCTTTTACCCCCCATGTCTATATGACCCTTCCCTTTTACCCCCATGTCTATATGACCCTTCCCTTTTACCCCCATGTCTATATGACCCTTCTCTTTTACCCCCCATGCCTATATGACCCTTTCCTTTTACCCCCAGGTCTGTATGACCCTTCTCTTTTACCCCCCCATGCCTATATGCCCCTTCCCTTTACCCCCCCATGTCTATATGACCCTTCTCTTTTACCCCCATGCCTATATGCCCCTTCCCTTTTACCCCCCATGTCTATATGACCCTTCCCTTTTACCCCCCATGTCTATATGACCCTTCCCTAAAACCCCCATGTCTATATGACTCTTCCCTAAACCCCCCCCATGTCTATATGACCCTTCCCTTTTACCCCCCATGTCTATATGACCCTTCCCTTTTACCCCCATGCCTATGACCCTTCCCTTTTACCCCCATGCCTATATGACCCTTCCCTTTTACCCCCCCATGCCTATATGACCCTTCCATTTTACCCCCCATGCCTATGACCCTTCCCTTTTACCCCCCATGCCTATATGACCCTTCCCTTTTACCCCCCATGCCTATATGACCCTTCCCTTTCACCCCCCCATGCCTATATGACCCTTCCCTTTTACCCCCCCATGCCTATATGACCCTTCCCTTTTACCCCCCATGCCAGTATGACCCTTTCCTTTTACCCCCCATGCCGGTATGACCCTTCCCTTTAACCCCCATGCCAGTATGACCCTTGCCTTTTACCCCCCATGCCAGTATGACCCTTCCCTTAAAACCCCATGCCAGTATGACCCTTCCCATGCTGATAGAAACAGACCACGCTGTTCAGGTCTGTTCCCCCCTCTCCCCTTCTTTTTCCTATGCCACTCCATTGCTCTCCATGACTCTGCACTGTGTGTCCATGTACACAAAATGCTTTGTTCCTGTAAGCAATAATGAATCTTTACAAGTCGTGCATGGAAAGGCTTTTGTTCAGAGGGTTTGTCTTCACTGAGCAAGGCGGAGGGAGCTAGAGCCAGATCAAACTAACCACAGACACCCTCCTAAACTCTTACCAGTGCTCACATTCACATTGATGGGCACACACCACTTTACTTCTGCTCGATGGTAGAATGGGACACAACCTATGATGTACCCCTTAGAAAGTTGTCGGTGTATATAAAATACTACCACGTTTGGCGGCCACATTGAATTAGTCTCAAAGAGAAACACTAGAAAGGGTTTCTAAGCTTGGCCAGCCCCCATGTCACAGGGTGGTTCAAACTCTGTATGCCAGGCTTCCCTGAAGACAAACCCATGACCAGCTCTTCCCCAACCTGCAGGTTAGGTAAACCAGTAAAAAGTTTCAGTATCTCTATCTTCTGTGTTGTTCTCGTAGTATACAAATGTGTATCTTAACGGTGACTATTATCATGTATAAAGATTAGACCAAGTCTTTTGTCTAAATGGTTTTATTTGACCTCTTCTGCAACCGGATGGATTTTAATTAGACCTTCTGAATTTTCCCAAACATTTTTGGGAGTGTTACTCTCACCATTGGTGTGTGTGTAGGCACTCAGGTGTGTGTGCTGTGGCTCCAGTTGCTCCACCTACAGCTCCAGGGGACTTAATTAGAGTGTCTTCAGCCTCCACCTGTCAAGCTGTGGCAATAGAACAGCCATATTTAATTAACTACCCAAGATGCTTTTTAATCAAGCCCTCCAACTGTCCTGTGGTGATATGCACATATGCCCATGTATGTACATGATGGCCAGTATTTACAGGGAAAACTCTACCCAAAATCTCTTTTGGTATTTGTTTCATTAGTCCATTATTGATATATTCCCACAATATTTTGCATGTCAGTAATCAAGTTTTCAAGATATGTAACTTTCAAAATAGAGAAATCTGGCCCATATGATGCATTTCTCAATTGCTGACATGCAACAAATACTAAAAGATAGTTTGTGGGTGTAGTTTTCCATTAAAGGAATGCCAACACCCTGTAAAGTGCATCAAGCATTCTTCAGATAGAAAATACAGAGGGCAAGCTACAGCGTTTTAATCAAATATACTAGAAAAGGAAGAGGGCATTCCCTTGTTAACATTCAAGCAGAGAAACAGAAACATTGCTGTTTCTATTTCACCGTCCAGGTGGAATGAATGGTGTGCAGTCAGATGTCCATTTATCCGTTCTCTGGCATCATAAAACATGAATCATCATTACTTATTAATGTATACCTTTTTAAAACGCATTATAGGTCAAGAACACTTCACAAATCCCACCTGAATTTCGGAAACAGCTTTTCAGACTTAATACGTTAAAAGTTTGTGCTCCACATAGCACATATAGTATGGTATGTGCAGAAGCTGCTTAAACCTTGACCAAACCGGTCCCACACATATCTCCGATGCACATGTTCATTTGTCTCCACCAGATGCGTTCATGCAGGTTAAAATACCAAAACCAACTGTGAACCAACTATATGAATTTGACGACAGGTCGAAACACATGAAACACTCATGGACATTTAACTAGCTTGCAGTTGCTAGCTCATGTGTCCAGGGGATGAACATTGGGGTTGTTATTTTACCTGAAATTCATATGGTCCTTTTTGTGCTGGATCTTTGTAGAATTTTGACCCATTTTGAGTCGTACAAAATCGTGTGTTCTCTACTCGGACAATTAATACCCAGATAAAAGGCTAAACCTAGTTCGTTTTTAGTTCGTTTTCTTTGAATAATCTCTCCATCTTTCAATCACCCATGTGGGTTAGTATGTAAAAACCGATGACACGCGCAAGCAGTTTGGATGAAATGATTGAATAACATGTGCACATTTATTTTGCAACGCTCGCGCACGCAACATCTGTGGTCTATATTTTTACATCATGTAGCAGCACCACAGCTGAGTTTTTGTACTTTTTGTTGTTGCTGCAGGCCACGTCATGTCAGGCAAAAGCTGGATTCTGAAGGATTCAAATTTAGACCAATGTGCAGGTTCTTGTATGTATGTGAAGGTTTAAGACACACTCAAGTAATGAGTAATGTTGGTCATCAGCTTGAGGACATTCACACACTACTTAATTACTATGCGGTTTACTAGCTGACATGACAGATGAGTGTGCATTAATATCCACCAGGGTTCACAGAGAATTGTGTGTTCCAAATGTAATCAAGAGGCAACCCCACAGGAAAAGCCATGGCTTTAATCGAGGAGTCACATTAGTGATCAATTAAAGGACATTTCGGGCATCAGAGACCAAATAGCCCCATTTTCTCATTTAGGCGAGTGCTTATGAATAAGGGTGGGAGATGCACAGTGTTGCGAGAGGGTCATTAACCGAAGGCTGTAATAGGGACCACTTCAATGGAGTCTGGCGTGACAGTCAGAGCTGCTCGGTTTGGCAGTCGTCAGACTCCTGTCGCTATAAAAAGAATAATCAGCTTCAACACATAATCTGGATTTATTCAATCCGTCGTTGTAGTTGGGTGAAAGCAATGGGTGATGAAATTCGGGGAGGGGGGGGGGGATTACAAGAAAGATATTTTGAGTGGAGCAGCTTCCTGAACATAACCTTAACAGGTTACAGGTTAAAACTGTCATAACATGATAGTAAGAGACCTCACAGTGTACAATATGACCGGTCCATTATGTGGCCTTAACTGTGACAAAGATTGAAAAGACTTCACACTAACCAAACTATACACTGGTTTAATCGGCCTAGAAAGCTGTTAAAATCTATCAGCAGTTCGAAACAACTTATTCATGAGGAATTGAGAATCAATTAAAACTAATGTCAGTTTTTAACCAAGAAAAAGTGTGGAGGTGGAGCATTAGTGATGGAACTTAATGCCATGACATTAAATTAATCATAAAGCTTAAAGTAGTGTCTTCACACGTTACATCTTAGTTGGTAATGTGAATAAATATACTTGAGTCATGCTAATTCCTATGGGGCTTTCTGGGCTGCAGACTAATGTGCAACATGTCCTCCTCTCCAACCCTCCTAAATGAAGCCCTGCTTCCTGGCATGGTGGCCCTCTGAAAGAGGGGAGAGTTGGTGGGGACCGGATGGAAGCAGGACATGGCCAGTGCCAACGTTCACTCACCCAAGTAATCTCTGCTGAGCTCTTCCCGCGCCAACCTGGCAGACTGAGCTCCCACTCCCCACCGCCCTCCAGACACGTTTATTTGTATAGTGCTTTTCAGTACAAGTAACAAAGTGTTTCACATCATAGAATAATAAAATAAAAGTATTAACAAACAAACAAAAACAAGATAGTTATTTAAAGTCATACATTGAAATATACATTAAAAGGTATGGTATTTATTGGTATTTTATTAGGATCCCCATTAGCTGTTGCAAAAGCAGCAGCTACTCTTCCTAGGGTATACACAAAACATGATATAATACAGAACATTAATATACAAGAACAGCTCAAGGACAGAACTACATAAGCACACATAGCCTTCATATCAATACATACACACAACATATATAGGTCAATAAGGGAGAGGCATTGTACTATGTGGTGTTGCTTTATCTGTTTTTTTAAACCAGGTTTTCTGTTCATTTTAGCAACATGAGATGGAAGGGAGTGCCATGCAATACTGGCTCTATATACAGTTGAAGTAGGAAGTTTACATACACTTAGGTTGGAGTCATTAAAACTCATTTTTCAACCACACCACAAATTTCCTGTTTAAAAAACTATAGTTTTGGCAAGTCGGTTAGGACATCTATTTTGTACATTTTTCTAACAATTGTTTACAGACAGATTATTTAACTTATAATTCATTCCAGTGGGTCACAAGTTTACATACACTAAGTTGACTGTGCCTTTAAACAGCTTGGAAAATTCTTATAAATTCTTATAAAAAACAAATGTCTTAAGAAGCTTCTGATAAGTTAATTGACATAATTTGAGTCAATTGAAGGTGTACCTGTGGTTGTATTTCATGGACTACCTTCAAACTCAGTGCCTCTTTGCTTGACATCATGGGAAAATCAAAATAAATCACCCAAGACCTCAATTTTTTTTGTAGACCTCCACAAGTCTAGTTCATCCTTGGGAACAATTTCCAAATGCCTGAAGGTACCACGTTCATCTGTACAAACAATAGTATGCAAGTATAAACACCATGGAACCACGCATCTGTCATACCGCTCAGGAATGAGACACGTTCTGTCTCCTAGAGATTAATGTACTTGTGCAAAAAGTGCAAATCAATCCCAGAACAACAAAAGAACCTTGTGAAGACGCTGGAGGAAACAGGTACAAAAGTATCTATATCCACAGTAAAAACGAATCCTATATCGACATAACGTGAAAGGCCGCTGAGCAAGAAAGAAGCCACTGCTCCAAAACCTCCATAAAAAAAGCCAGACTATGGTTTGCAACTGCACATGGGGACAAAGATCATACTTTTTGGAGAAATGTCCTCTGGTCTGATGAAAAAAATAGAACTGTTTGGCCATAATGACCATCGTTATGTTTGGAGGAGAAAGGGGGAGGCTTACAAGCTGAAGAACACCATCCCAACCGTGAAGCACGGGGGTGGCAGTATCATGTTGTGGGGGTGCTTTGCTGCAGGAGGGACTGGTGCACATCACAAAATAGATGCCATCATGAGGCAGGAAAATAATTTTGATATATTGAAGCAACATCAAAACATCAGTCAGGAAGTTAAAGCTTGGTCGCAAATGGGACTTCCAAATGGACAGGCATACTTCCAAAGTTGTGGCAAAATGACTTGAGGACAACAAAGTCAAGGTATTGGAATGGCCATCACAAAGCCCTGACCTCAACCCTATAGAAAATTTGTGGGCAGAACTGAAAAAGCATGTGTGAGAGCAAGGAGGCCTACAAACCTGGCTCAGTTACACCAGGTTATGTCAGCAGGAATGGGCCAAAATTCACCCAACTTATTGTGGGAAGCTTATGGAAGGGTACCCAAAACATGACACAAGTTAAACAATTTAAAAGGCAATGCTACCAAATACTAATTGAGGGTATGTAAACTTCTAACCCACTGGGAATGTGATGAAATAAATAAAAAGCTGAAATAAATCTCTACTATTATTCTGACATTTCACATTCTTAAAATAAAGTGGTGATCCTAACTGACCTAAGCCAGGGAATGTTTCTAGGATTAAATATCAGGAATTGTGAAAAACTGAGTTTAAATGGATTTGGCTAAGGTGTATTTAAACTTCTGACTTCAACTGTAATACTGTACGCTTTCTTGAATTTGTTCTGGATTTGGAGACTGTGAAAAGACCCCTGGTGGCATGTCTGCTTGGGTAAGTGTGTGTGCCAGAGTTGTGTGTAAGATGACTGCAAACAATGTCATTTTCAACACAATATTTCTTATAAAAAGAAGAAGTGATGCCATGGAAGACATGCATGGTATTTATATTAGCCCTCTGATTACAATGAAGAGCAAGACATGCCGCTCTGTTCTGGGACAGCTGCAGCTTAACTAGATCTTTCTTTGCAGCACTTGACCACAACTAGACAATAATCAGGATAAAAGAAAACTAGAGCCTCCAGGACTTGCTTTTTGTAGTGTGGTGTCAAAAAAAGCAGAGAATCTCGGATAGACCTAACGAACGATTACGGATAGACCTAACGAATCCAGTTGTTTGTGTTGTCCGTTTCAGTAAAGTACCTGCGTAATTGCGCACCCAGCTAACTCAGGTGCTTCGCTATATCACATTTGACATTGTCCGTAAGCTTGAGTTAATTTTCACCCAAAAAAATCATAGAATGATGGAAAGACCTGTGTGTTGTCCTTGTTAATGCAGACAGAGAAGAGAAAAGAGCTCCAACTTCTTAATCATAGCCTTCATTTTGTCCCGCACATTGGATATAGTTGTGGAGAGTCCCTGTAATCCTAGATTCAGATCATTCAGGTGAGAAAAAACATCACCCAGATAGGCCAGTTGTGTGAGAAACTCATCATCATGCAAGCGGACAAGTGAAAATTATGGTCAGCGAAGAAAACTTTAAGCCTGTTTCTCAATTAAAACATGCGTAATATTTTGACCCTTGATAACCAGTGCACTTCTGTATGTTGTAAAAGAGTTACATGGTCGCTGCCCATATCATTGCATAATGCAGAAAATACACTAGAGTTCAGGGGTCTTGCTTTAACGAAGTGAACCATATTCACTAGTGTCCAAAATGTCTTTGAAGCTGTCAGGCATTCTCTTGGCCGCAAGAGCCTCTCGGTGAATGCGGCAGTGTATCCATGTGGCGTCGGGAGCAACTGCTTCCACGCGTGGCCCTCTTTGGGTATAGCGAGTACCATCACCCTCTCTCTCACCACCTTCACCCAGGTTCTGGTATCTCAGGTCATAAATTCCTGGAGGAGACTCTCTCCTCATGGCCATGCAGGGGAGAGAGAGAGAGAGAGATTCATAGTAGAACAAAGGAACTTCTGCTACATCACAGAACTTGAGAACCGAACAATATCCATGTTTTGGAGAATGTGTAAACGGTCGGTGGAGTAGCCAGCAATGACCCGGTCCGTTTTGTTTCATGTTGTGACCTCATGAAAGACAATACAGCTACATTACCATGACTCTGTTTATACAGGAGCCTCCATTATGAGGTTTGCGTCTAATTATTGTATAAAATGAATGAGTAAAGATGAAACTATTTGTGAAATTATGTAAGGTGATGTTGAACCGTTAATGTGAGATAATTTTATTCCCTTCAAAGTTTAACTAAGTCATTGGCCCGCCCCCATGAGCACAGACATGATCTGGCTCATGGGACAGCCCTTTTCTACTGTTACGAATAAAAGCCCCACCTGAAGAAACCCACTTCAGACCATGCGTACCTCGGTCACCGAGAGGGCAAAGGTTTGAGTAGAGACCACAAAAACTTCAGTATAAGCTAAAGGTTGTAATGGTTGTTGAATTCCTAACCAAACCACGTGGAACATTGGTGGAAATGGTTTAACTCTAAGACCATCGATCCCGACAGAATAAGAGCAAATTTTGATACCAATTACTAGTCTGCAGCTAGAAATGATGTACATTGAATGTGAGGACCGACAACCGCCAAAATTATATTCTGTAAGAACATCTCTGAATGGGACTCTGAAGTAACCATTCTAACCACGAAAGAAGTTTTGGAAGCAGATGGACGGATGAAAGACGGATGATTCCAGAGATCTCTGACGACACACCGAGCGTAAATATACAGTGCCTTGCGAAAGTATTCGGCCCCCTTGAACTTTGCGACCTTTTGCCACATTTCAGGCTTCAAACAAAGATATAAAACTGTATTTTTTTTTGTGAAGAATCAACAACAAGTGGGACACAATCATGAAGTGGAACAACATTTATTGGATATTTCAAACATTTTTAACAAATCAAAAACTGAAAAATTGGGCGTGCAAAATTATTATCCCGAATGAGTGAGCATTCATGTGCAAAGGATTAGCATTTCAATTAATAATTATCAACTGTGTAGTGACTCTTGTAATTCTCGCCCCTCAGTCCACACCCACTTCCCTTCGTTCACCAAGCTGCCATATCAGTTTAGCCCACTAGGGAACCTCCCCTATCATTTCCTTGTAACCATATCTAATATTTGTTTGTTTGAGAATGAGACTAATGTGGGGTGGCAACGTAGCCTAGTGGTTAGAGCGTTAGACTAGTAACCGAAAGGTTGCAAGATCAAATCCCTGAGCTGACGAGGTACAAATCTGTCTTTCTGCCCCTGAAGAAGGCAGTTAACCCACTGTTCCAAGGCCATCATTGAAAATAAGAATTTGTTCTTAACTGACATGCCAAGTTAAATAAAGGTTAAAAAAAGTGAGGTGCAGATTAATTAATTAGAAGACTAATTGATCAGATATTAACATATCTGAAGAGTTATATTAGGAAAATTATAACTTTGTAATCTGAAGATTTTCCTTGGTGCCCCAACTTCTTAGTTAATTACATTTACATGGTTAGTTTAATCAATGTAATAATAATTACAGAGAATTGATTTGAAAAATAACAGTCTTCAATTTAATGATGCCAAAGACATGACACAGCTGTAACGCATATAATTCACTAGCGTGTATGCAAAGCAGTAATGGTTTCAAAACATCTCCTGCCATGTCACTGAGGCATTGTGAAACAGTGTTTGATGAAGGCATTGTCTGTATAGTTTTAAAAAACTTTTTCCCGAGCAGTCACATCCATATCTGCGGTAGCAGGAAGAATGAAGTCCTCCACAATAGTATGGGTCTTGCCTGTCCTTGCCACTCGGTAGTTCACCATATAATACGTCTCTAGCCCCTTCTTATTAATGGTATCTGTTGATTTTATACATCTTACTACTTGAAAGTTGTTTTTATTCCCACCCAAAAAACTCCTGTGGCTTATTTTTTTAAATTGTCATGTTTATTTTCTAAATGTCTGCGCAAGCTTGAAGGTTTCCCATGAGAGTGTAACGGTTAATGTGATTGGATTTTAATTATTTGACTAGGCTACCTGTATTTGACATTGTGTTGTTATTTCGCTAAACACTAGATGGTTTAATTTTTATTTTTGGCAGTGAAACGAGGCTACTCAGGTGATAAAAAACCTCCTCGGTGGAAAATATAAATGTACTGTTTGAAAATGTGAAGGTTGCTGACACGTATATGGCAGGTCATTGGTAAAAATTGAAAAGAGTAGAGGGCCTAAAGAGCTGCTCTGTGGTACACCACACCCTGCATGTTTGACAGAGAGGCTTCCAATAAAGAAAACCCTCTGAGTTCTATTAGATAGATAGCTCAGAATCAACAATATGGCAGAGGTTGAAAAGCAATAAAACCTCACTTTTCAGGTTATATCAATAATATCAAAGGCTGCACTGAAATCTAACAGTACAGCTCCCACAATCTTATTATCATTCATCTAATCAGTCATTTGTGTCAGTGCGGTACTGGACCTTTCTGGTCAGGTCGTCCATTCTTTTATTAGTTGGTATTTGGACACAACACTTGAAGCTATTTTCATGTTGTTGTAACAACTGCTTGTTGAACTATTTTTGTTTTAGTTTAAAAGACCCTTCACCTGTGATAGAGAGACACCACTGTCCTCAATGGTACTCCCACCAGCTTTGGTCTTTGTCATGGTAGCAACGTGGGTTACACTGTTACTCCTGGCAGTTCAGGTCACAAGGAAGATGGAAACAGCAACAAACAGCAGAGATCTAGCCGTCACAAGCCCGGGACAATCCACTGTCCCAGCCACAATGACTAACCCCGTCGAGGGCGGCGTTCAAGCCCTCAAGGAAACCCCACTAGCTTGATAGGCAGCTAACAGTGGCATCCAGTGGCCAAGCAGCTCATCAAACCCCTTGGTCAGCAGGATCCATGGACCGATAGCAGCGGTCTCAGAAACTGATGCCAACTGCAACGCCAAACTCAAAAAGGTAGCGAGCTAGTAAGAGCTGTAGCGTTTTGAACTAACTGTGAATTGACTGATTTCTGACTGAAATAGGTAGGTATAGAAAGAGTTAGTGATCCAGGCATGACAACGTAAAAGCATGAATATGTTTCTCCAGATCAGTGACTGAGATAAGACTTGACTTTAGCATTATTTCTTAGATTATAAAAGCAGGGCTGAACAACCTTTTTTTACATGCAGCTCAAGATTTAGGTCAGAGTCAAAGCCGACAGCAAGGTTTCTGCCTGTAGGCTTTACATTTGTGGACAAATGAACAAGTTTATCTATCATCTGAGTTCAAGGTGGTGGTCAAATAAAACAACTTCAGATTTATCATTAAGGTAGAGAAAATTGTCAGACATCCAACATTTGATGTCAGCAAGACACATTTGGAGAGAACTGTTCAGAATAAGGGGTCAATGAAAGAAAGCCATGTATTGTAAATACATCCATATTAGTCTCATTTTCAGCACCAATTGGTAGATTGACTGGTACTCCGATCTTTACCTTATTTAGGGTTAGGAAAGTATTCATGAAAAATAATTTTAAAAAACAGGTTTGGATAAAGATTGGTGAATCAAAAATAGTGGTTTGATTCATCCAGAAAGTTACCATATCCATTGGTTCAATCCATGAAATATTGGAAGGCGAGAAAAGCGTACAATATGGGTTGAACACTAGTCCTATGAACCTACACTAATAACGAACGAAGTCAGCTATCCCCACATGCTTCAAGGTGACCATTGTTCCTGTACCCAAGAAGGCAAAGGTAACTGAACTAAACGACTATCACCGCCTGGGCAACAAAGGAGTGGCTTCGTAAGAAGCATTTCAAGGTCCTGGAGTGGCCTAGCCAGTCTCCAGATCTCAACCCCAAAGAAAATCTTTGGAGGGAGTTGAAAGTCAGTGTTGCCCAGCAACAGCCCCAAAACATCACTGCTCTAGAGAAGATCTGCATGGAGGAATGGGCCCAAATACCAGCAACAGTGTGTGAAAACCTTGTGAAGACTTACAGAAAATGTTTGACCTCTGTCATTGCCAACAAAGGGTATATAACAAAGTATTGAGATAAACTTTTGTTATTGACCAAATACTTATTTTCCACCATAATTAGCAAATAAATTCATTAAAAATCCTACAATGTGATTTTCTGGATTTTTTTTCTAATTTTTTCTGTCATAGTTGAAGTGTACCTATGATGAAAATTACAGACCTCTCATCTTTTTAAGTGGGAGAACTTGCACAATTGGTGGCTGACTAAATACTTTATTGCCCCACT
The DNA here is from genome assembly GCF_021184085.1 of Oncorhynchus gorbuscha. Classification (NCBI taxonomy): domain Eukaryota; kingdom Metazoa; phylum Chordata; class Actinopteri; order Salmoniformes; family Salmonidae; genus Oncorhynchus; species Oncorhynchus gorbuscha. Next base: position 59,126,059 of record NC_060188.1, read on the forward strand.
GTATATACTCTATTTTATACCATATATTGCATCTTGCCAATGCCGCTCTGTCATTGCTCATCCATATATGTATTCTTATTCCATTTCTTTACTTAGATTTGTGTATTAGGTAGTTGTGTGGAATTGTTAGACCACATGTTAGATACTGCTGCACAGTCGGAACTAGAAGCACAAGCATTTTGCTGCACATGCAATCACATCTGCTAACCATGTGTATGTGGCCAATAAAATTTGATTTGAACCGTGATGACAACTGTCCAGTCATCAGTGAACCATGCAACAGGCTCCAGTCTTAACCTGCTATGTATAGCCTGCGTATCATAATGATTCATATAGGTTACATGTTCCATATTATTGCACAACATGTAATACATTAGCCTAATATAATCCACTACGGCAAGCGATCTTCAGGAAGAACCACGTACGTGACAGAGGAAAGAAAGGTAAACTAACAATGGAATGGAATGATGCATAATGTAAGGAAACTAACACGAAAGTGACAGTTATAAATGTATGTGGGTATAAAAACACAGTGGCTGTCGATAGTGCAGTATTAATTTTTGAACTTCAATTTTTTTGTTGTTGTATAGTCTTAGTTGTTTTGACTAAAATATCATTAAGGCTTAGTCACATTTTTGTCAGTTGAATAATGATAAGCTCAGCAAAAAAAGAAACGTCCTCTCACTGTCAACTGCGTTTATATTCAGCAAACTTAATATGTGTAAATATTTGTAGGAACATAAGATTCAACAACAGACAAAAACTGAACAAATTCCACAGACATGTGACTAACAGAAATGGAATAATGTGTCCCTGAACAAAGGGGGGGGGGTCAAAATCAAAAGTATCAGTCAGTGGGATATCACCCAGACACCCAGACCATTAAGTACTGCAGTGCATCTCCTTCTCATGGACTGCACCAGATTTGCCAGTTCTTGCTGTGAGATGTTACCCCACTATTCCATCAAGGCACCTGCAAGTTCCCAGACATTTCTGTGTGGAAATGGCTCTAGCCCTCACCCTCCAATCCAATAGGTCCCCGACGTGCTCAATGGGATTGAGATCCGGGCTCTTCGCTGGCCATGGCAGAACACTGACATTTCTGTCAGTATGGCTGGTGGCATTGTCATGCTGGAGGGTCATGTCAGGATGAGCCTGCAGGAAGGGTACCACATGAGGGAGGATGTCTTCCCTGTAATGTAGAGCGTTGAGATTGCCTGCAATGACAACAAGCTCAGTCCGATGATGCTGTGACAACGCCCCAGACCATGACGGACCCTTCACCTCCAAAATCGATCCCGCTCCAGAGTACAGGCCTAGGTGTAATGCTCATTCTTGAAAATAAATGTGAATCCGACCATCACCCCTGCTGAGAAAAACTGCGACTCGTCAGTGAAGAGCACTTTTAGTCAGTCCTGTCTGGTCCAGCGACGGTGGGTTTGTGCCCATAGGCGACGTTGTTGCCAGTGATGTCTGGTGAGGACCTGCCTTTACAACAGGCCTACAAGCCCTCAGTCCAGCCTCTCTCAGCCTATTGCGAACAGTCTGAGCACTGATGGACGGATTGTACGTTCCTGGTGTAACTCGGGCAGTTGTTGTTGCCATCCTGTACCTGTCCCACAGGTGTGATGTTCGGATGTACCGATCCTGTGCAGGTGTTGTTACACGTGGTCTGCCACTGCGAGGACGATCAGCTGTCCATCCTGTCTCCCTGTAGCGCGGTCTTAGGCTTCTCACAGTACAGATATTGTGATATATTGCACTGGCCACAGCTGCAGTCCTCATGCAGCATGCCTAATGCACGTTCACGCAGATGAGCAGCGACCCTGGGTATCTTTCTTTTGGTGTTTTTCAGAGTCAGTAGAAAGGCCTCTTTATAGCCTCCAAAGTTTTCATAACTGTGACCTTAATTGCCTACCATCTGTAAGCTGTTAGTGTCTTAATGAACATGCACCTGTGGAACGGACGTTAATTGTTTATGGTTCATTGAGCAAGCATGGAAAACAGTGTTTAAACCCTTTACAATGAAGATTTTTACAAATTATTTTTGAAAGACAGCGTCCTGAAAAAGGGACATTTCCTTTTTTGCTGAGTTTAGTTATTGTCAAAATGCTAAAAACAGTAGGCCATTTTAGTCAACTAAATGCCTTTTAAGTTATGTCACATCACATTTGTATCGTCTCATTAACCTACAGTGCATTCAGACCCGTTCACTTTTTCCACGTTGTTACATTTCAACCTTATTCTAAAATTGATTAAATTGTTTTATTCCCCTCAATCTACACACAATATCCCATAATGACAAAGCAAAAACAGGTTTTTACAAATTTGAGCAAATGTATAAAAACCCTGAAATATCACATTTACATAAGTATTGAGACCCTCTACTCAGTACTTTGTTGAAGCCCCTTTGGCAGTGATTACAGCCTCGAGTCTTCTTGGGTATGACACTACAAGCTTGGCACACCTGCATTTGGGGAGTTTCTCCCATTCTCTGCAGATCCTCTCAAGTTCTGCCAGGTTGAATGGGTAGTGGAATACCTAGGATAGGATAAGTAATCCTTCTAACCCCCCCCCTTTAAGATTTAGATGCACTATTGTAAAGTGACTGTTCTACTGGATGTCATAAGGTGAATGCACCAATTTGTAAGTCGCTCTGGATAAGAGCGTCTGCTAAATGACTTAAATGTAAATGTAGTGGTGCTGCACAGCTATTTTTGGGTCGCTCCAGAGATGTTTGATCGGGTTCGTGTCTGGGCTCTGGCTGGGGCACTCAATGACCTTCAGAGACTTATCCCGAAGCCACTTCTGCATTGTCTTGGCTGTGTGTTTAGGGTCATTGGGATGTTGGAAGGTGAACCTTCACCCCAGTCTGAGGTCCTGTGCTCTCTGGAGCAGGTTTTCATCAAGGATTTCTCTGTACTTTGCTCCTTTCATCTTTCCCTCGATCCTGACTCGTCTCCCAGTCCCTGCCGCTGAAAAACATCCCCACAGCATGATGCTGCTACCACACTTCACCGTAGGGATGGTGCAAGGTTTCCTTCAGATGTGACTCTTGGCATGGTGGTGAGTTTGATCTTGGTTTCTTCAGACCAGATGATCTTGTTTCTCATGGTCTGAGAGTCCTTTAGGTGTATTTTACTGAGGAGCGGCTTCTGTCTTGCCACTACCATAAAGGTCTGATTGGTGGAGTTCTGCAGAGATGGTTGTCCTTCTGGAAGGTTCTCCCATCTCCTCAGAGGAACTCTGGAGCTCTGTCAGAGTGCCCATCGGGTTCTTGGTCACCTTCCTGACCAAGACCCTTCTCCCCCGATTGCTCAGTTTGGACTGGTTGCCACCTCTAGGAAGAGTCTCTGTGGTTCAACACTTCTTCCAGTTAAGAATGATGGAGGCCAGTGTGTTCTTGGGGACCTTCAATGCTGCAGACTTTTTTGGTTACCTTCCCCAGATCTGTGCCTCGATATAATCTTGTCTCGGAGCTCTATGGACAATTCCTTTGACCTCATAGCTTGGATTTTGTTCTGACATGCACTGTCAAATGTGGTATTTGTATATAGACAGCGGTTTGCCTTTCCAAATGATGTCCAATCAATTTAATTTACCACAGGTGGACTCAAATCAAATTGTAGAAAGAGCTCACGGATGATTAATGGAAACAGGACGCACCTGAGTTAAATTTCGAGTCTCATAGCAAAGGGTTTGAATGCTTATGTAACGAAGGAATGTTTTTCATTTTGAATAAATTTGCTAAAATTTCAAAAACCTGTTTGTTTTCGCTTTGTCATTATGGAGTATTGTGTGTAGATTGAGAATTATTTAAATCTATTTTAGAATAAGGCTGTAACGTAACAAAATGTGGGAAAATAGAAGGGGTATGAATACTTTCCGAATGCACTGTATATGAAGTAGTTCTAAAATTCCAGAAGCAAAAATTAATGGTGAAGAAAACAGTTGGAACCATTATCGGGTTTTATAGTGTAGGTGCTATTTGTGCTGGGAATGATACTGAACCACCCATGCTCACTGAGAAACATCTGCCACAAAGATAGGACCTGAACTAGTTGAGGACCAAGCCAGATTCCCACCCACATTTCCAGATGGTCAACAAGGATGTTGTTATCAAGGGTCAAATGCAGCATTGAGATCCAAAAGAACTAGATAGAGCATTCAATGGCAGCCAACAGAGTCATTACTAGCAAGGTTTCCATCCAACTGCTGACAGCAGATTTAAATGCAAATAGCGTATTGTAAAATATGAATATGCTCATTTTCCCACCAGTACTGTTGTTTTTTGTTACGGAATAACTTGTAAATAAACACCTTTGCACAGAAGAACTTTTGCGGCTCCGCCATATTTTTGTTTTGATAGAGGTTAGGTTATCCAGTTTAGCCTTCTTGCCTACTCTACGTGACATATGGTGGCAGTGGTGGGATGGCGTACCGCAAATCAGTGAATTCCAACAAGAGAGGTAAAGGAATGCGTACAGGATTGCGTTCTCAGCAACAGCATCAACTGTCAGAAAAGGTACCTGAAGTTGAACCGGGGTGGAATAACATGGAATCGTCTGGTGAAGAGGAGGTCAAGTATGAGAAACTAGGAGCCCGACCGCGGGGCCAAAGACAACCAGAACTGGTTGAGCTGCTGACTGAAGGAGCAGTTGGGGGACCAGAACCACACCCAACCATGGTAACCCTTTTTCAGCAACTTTTCACCTGCCTTGAGAGGAGGGACGAAGACTTCAAGCAGGAGTTACGTGGCCTACGCCAATCTATCCTCACAGCTCCCCACCAGGCGGAACTCGTCAGTGAGAGCCCAAGATTGGGTCTTCCAACACCAGGACGACAAAGGCTCGATGCAGCAGGGACTTCAACTCCACAGCAGGCACCCCAAGCAGTAATGAGGCCAGCACCAGGAGACCAGTCCAGCAGTGTTAACGTCCATCTTCCAGCATTCCTGAGGAAGGAGCCAAAGATGCCCTCATACCAGCAGGGGGAGGACATTAAACTACCTGCTGAGGTTTGAGCGCATGGCTAAGACGTGGCAGTGGCCTGAGGTAGAGTGGGCCTGCAGGCTTGTCCCATTGCTCACGGGCAAGGCCTTAGAGGCTTACAAAGCAATGGAGGAGGGGCTGTCCAATGTCTACAAGGGCTTGAAGGAAGCGCTGCTGGTGAAGTTTGACATCTCACCGGAAACCTACAGTCAACGCTTCAGAGCTGCATCAACGCCATCAGGTGAGTCGCCGACAGAGACGTACCACCGCCTCAAGGGTCTCTACCGACGATGGGTTCGACCGGGGGAGAATACACAGGACGAAATCGGGGAGGTCATCATCCTCGAGCAACTTCTACAAGTTCTACCACATGACATTCGAACCTGGGTCCGAGAGCACGAGCCCAAGGACGGGCTTATGGCGGCCAAGCTTGCACTGCAGTATCTTAATGCACGTAAAGGGGGCCCACCACAACCTGCAGCACCCGCTCCAAGGAGTCTCAGAGACACAAGGGACATCAGAAACGCCAGAGATGGAGGTAACTCTGGGGGTTATGTGTCTGGGAGGGAGGTAAGGGATCATGCAGTTCGCTCTGATGGGAGGGGTCTGACCTGTTTTTACTGCCGGCAGCAGGGGCACAAAGCTTCAATTTGTCCGCTACGTAAATCCAAGCTCTCAGGTTACTGTTATGTACCCAGAGAGGGGGATGGTGTTCAGAATAGACAGACTCGGGAAGGGTCATGCTTGGTACCTGTAAAAGTGAATGGTAAAAGTCTTACGGCAATGATTGACACCGGCAGTTCCCTGTCATTGATCAGAAAAGGTAATGTACCTGTTAATGACATTGATTATGGTCATCAGACACTGATCCAATGTGTCCATGGTGACCAGTCACAGCAGCCCACAGCTGAGCTCACATTTGAGATTCAGGGTCAGAAATACCTCCTCAAAGTTGGGGTAATGGAGAAGCTACCTTTTGAGATGATTTTGGGGAGGGATGTGCCTGTACTCTCTGATCTGTTGGGAAGTGTGGGGGGTCAGCTATATGAGCAGTCAGTTTGCCAGTCTGATGTTCAGATGGCAGGTTCAGTTGTCACTCGTGCCCAGGCCAAAGCTGGTTTACAACCTCTGCCTGACTTGTGTGATAGTCTGTGCGAGGGGGGAACCAAAGGGCCCAGAAAGTCATGCCGCCAGCGGCGTCTTGAGAAGTATGTGGGAACCCCTGTACCTGTTGCTGATGTGTCTGGGTTAGAGGTGCAATGGGATGTTCCACAAAATTTTGCTACACTGCAGAAGTCTGACGCAACCTTGAAATGTTTGTTTGACAAGGCCTTAGCTGGGGACAGTCAATCTTCATGTGGGGGGATTTACACAGTAGACAACCACATACTCTACCTTGGGTCAGAGGCAGATAGCAGGAAGTTGGTGGTGCCATCTACCTGTAGACCACTTGTTCTCAACCTTGCACATACAGTTCCATGGGCAGGCCATCTAGGGCAACATAAGACCTATCTTAGGCTCCCATTTCTTTTGGCCCTCCATGTATACTGATGTACAAAAATACTGCAAATCATGCCCCTCGTGCCAGAAAACCAGTGCTGTTCGTAGGTCTGAACGGGCTCCTCTATGTTCACTGCCAGTTATCTCTACCCCATTCAAGAGAATTGCAATGGACATTGTTGGACCCTTGGAGAAGAGTAGTGCAGGTTACAAGTATATATTGGTGATCTGTGACTATGCCACCCGGTTCCCAGAAGCCTTCCCACTCCGTTCCATAACCACTCCAAAAATAACCAGTGCTCTTGTTCAGCTCTTCTCTCGTGTAGGAATCCCAGATGAAATCCTGACGGACCAAGGGACAAACTTCACCTCGCGACTGATGGTTCAACTCCACCGACAGCTGGGCATTAAAGGCTTGAGGACTACTCCCTACCATCCCCAAACGGATGGGCTCGTAGAGAGATTCAATCAGACGCTCAAGAACATGCTGAGGAAGTTTGTGGCTGACACTGGTAAAGACTGGGATAAGTGGTTACCCTTTCTGCTTTTTGCTTACAGGGAGGTGCCTCAGGCATCGACAGGTTTCTCGCCATTCGAACTCTTCTATGGATGGCCAGTGCAAGGACCACTGGACCTGCTGAAGAAGTGCTGGGAAGGTTCCCCAGTAGCTACCTCAGGACAGGGGATTGTCCAGTATGTCCTCCAGATGCGAGACAGGTTGGAACGGTACCGAGAGGAAGCTAGAGCAAACCTTCAGCAAGCCCAGAAGAGAGGCTATGACCAGCACGCTCGCCACAGAGAGTTTAAGCCAGGACAGAAAGTCATGCTCCTCCTTCCCTCGTCTACCAGCAAGCTCCTTGCGCAATGGCAAGGACCGTACCTAATCGGGAGGAAGATGGGCCCAGTGACCTACGAGTTGCTGCACCCGGACAAGGGTAAGAAGAAGCAAACCTACCATGTGAACCTTCTCAAGGCCTGGGGGGAGAGAGAGGAACTCTCCAAAGGAAAGTCCTTTCTGGTCCGCAGAGTAGAAGAGGATGAGTCAGATGGGGTCACAGAGGCATAGAAAGAACGAGCAGAAGTCATACTGGCTCACCTGGAAGAAGACAAGCAAGATGAGCTGAAGCAGCTGTTTGGCAAGTATCCGGCCCTCTTCAGTCAGAGACCAGGAAGAACCAAAGTCCTAGAACACGTCATTCGTTTGAAACCTGGCCAGAACCCTGTCCGCCAGCATCCTTACCGTGTGCCTGAGAGGCTGGTGGTAGCCCTCAAGGAAGAGGTCCACACCATGATAGAGATGGATGTTGTCGAGCCATCTTCAAGTGAATGGGGCAGCCCTATTGTCATTGTTCCAAAGAAGGATGGCTCTTTGTGCGTCTGCATGGACTTCCGTAAGGTGAATGCCATCTCCCAGTTTGATGCCTATCCCATGCCCCGCATTGACTACTTACTGGAGAGAATAGGTGGAGCTCATTACATCACCACATTGGATCTCTGCAAAGGGTACTGGCAGGTGCCCCTGGATGAACAATCCAAGGCCTACACTGCATTCCGGACGCCAATGCGCCTGTTCCAGTTCAAGGTCATGCCGTTTGGCCTTCATGGGGCCCCTGCGACTTTCCAGAGGCTGATGGACAAGGTCCTACAGGACTGTGACGATTACTGTGCTGCTTACTTGGACGACGTGGTGATCTACAGCCACTCCTGGGAGGAGCACATACAGCATCTTAGCAGAGTCCTGGGGAAGATCCATGAAGCAGGCCTCACGCTTAACCTCCTAAAGTGTGAGTGGGTGAAACAGGAGACAAAGTACCTGGGTTACCAGCTGGGTAAGGGTGAAGTTCGGCCTCAGGTGGAGAAAGTGGAGTCCATCAGGAATAGCCCTCAACCCAGAACCAAGACACAGGTGAAGTCCTTCCTAGGTCTGGCAGGGTGGTACCGGAGATTCATTCCAGTTTGACCATCGCTGTCCCTCTGACCAACCTCATTTCGAAGGGGGCCAGCAACCCTGTGAAGTGGACTGAGGAGTGTGAGGAAGCCTTCATGACACTGAAAAACCGACTGTGCTCATTCCCTGTTCTCCAGACCCCTGATTTTCAGAAGAGATTTCACTTGCAGGTGGACGCGTCGGCTGTAGGAATTGGCGCTGTACTGGCCCAAGGGGAGCCAGGAGAAGAGCTTCCTGTGCTGTACCTGAGTCAGAAGCTGTTGCCCAGGGAAACCAGGTATTCTACAATCGAAAAGGAATGCCTGGCTATAAAGTGGGCCCTGGATAGCCTCCGTTACTACCTTCTTGGGAGGGAATTTGACCTGCACACGGACCACAGAGCACTGACCTGGATCCAGACCATGAAGGACCGGAATTCTCGTGTGACCAGGTGGTATCTGGAGCTCCAGCCCTTCAGGTTCTGTGTCCGTCACAAGGCAGGAAAAGAGAACGTTACTGCGGACTACCTATCAAGGCTCCCGAACATGGTCGCTTCAGGAGAGGAGGAAGGTAATGTGACGTAGAAGTCCGTCACTGGCCGCGGGCATCATTTGGTTCTTTAACGCACACACATATTCATCACTCCTCCCTGCGCCATTATAAGATAAGTTAACAATGTGGGTCGACACACAAATTAACTTCTCTCTTGGTGCATGCATTTCACCCTTGTCAATGTTCATATTTGAGAGACACAATAATTATTATACTTATCAATGTTGTGGATGAGCGCATTGTTTGTTTGTTCTGTTCCTCTCTCTCCATCTCTGTAGCTTCCGGGTATGCTGGAAAAGGACCCGAGCTAAGGGAATTGGGTTGGCTTTATAGTGCCTGTCCCAAATGGCTCATTAATGCATATGGGCATATTGAAAGATAGTCAGTAGTGATGTAATGTTGTAAATGTTATGTTGTGATATTGTTTAAAACCGTGTTGCAATGTATATCCTTTAGTATGTTTAGTTCATGGAAAATGTAGCTTTGTATTGTTAATTGATTAATTAATTAGGGTTAATTGTTCTGAGGGGAGGGGCTAGCCCTACAAAAGGAGCCTCTTTCAGTCATGGAGAGGAATTTTTGGATTGAGCTGTGGATGGGGCAGCATTGTTTTTAAGCTGTCCCATAAGGTAGACGTTGATGGCAGTACTGTTGTTTTTTGTTCCGGAATCACTTGTAAATAAACACCTTTTGCACAGAAGAACTTTTGCGGCCCCGCCATCTTTTTATTTTGATAGAGGTTAGGTTATCCAGTTTAGCCTTCTGGCCTACTCTACGTGACAGGCGTTTTCACCAAATGGACTTGTAGATCAAAATCAGTGCGTGATGAGGTAGTGCACACAAATTCATTTTTCGCTCAAGTTGAATTGTACCGAATAAAACTGTAAAAGTTAAAAACGTATTTACATCACATTTTCAACTACCAATAGTCAGTCACTGTTAAACAGCAAATGCGCCTACTCCGGTTTTGGCAACTGAGCTCAAGCCAACAACAGCTCACAGATAGTGCGGTTAGGATGTGCAGACAGACTAGTATATGTGATAGGTTAAAGGAAATATTCATAGCCTGTTATACATTAAAAAGTATTAGTAAGTTCATAGTATGTGAGGATCTTAAAACATCTAAGGTTAAAAAGATGCATTCAGTATTAGTTGATAGAGATTGATAACATTCATATAATTGTGTTAAAGCTAAAATCTGTCAAAGGGTACGAATTGTGAGAGTAATGTGTAAACGTTCTATTGATTACTTTATTTTGTGGTGCCTAAAAGTGTTAATCTGTGATCTACGAAATGTTCTTAATCTATGAGCCGGAGATCGATTGCTCTGGTCTCCACCCATATTCCTGGGGAAAATCTCAGTCTTTTCTCATTGAACTCAAAGTTGAATTGAGAATACAACACCGTATCACTCTCGTGATTATTTCTCCCCTGTTTTCAGGGGCGTAACATTTTTGGAGGCTCCGCTGAGATAACTGGACATCTGAGCAGCTTCCACACCCTGGTCGCTGAATTCCGAGCCAGCTAAATCTCCACATAACAACTCTGGCAGGCTGCAGTGAGGAAAGTGTTGCTGTTCGAGGGAAGTTGGAAGTTAGTGGTTAAGTACGTGTCAACTGAGGCCATTGATCGACCATCAGAGACAGTAAGGACCATCTAATTCAGAGTCAACTCCTGCACAGTAAAAGTTCCTCCTGTTCTGTCAACATGACAAGCGCCTTGGAAGAACTACAGGAAGAGGTAGGAGAATTGCACACCCTGACTAAAGATCAAATTACTAGAGATATGTGATTTCCTTGAAATATCAGGCGAACAGAGAAGACAAATCCCGCATATCATTAATGACTCGCATTATGATGTTCCTTGAAAGAGAGGAAGTCGCAGAGTTAGAAGATGGCGGCATGTCGGAATTGTTGCTACTTGGAGACGAAATGACAGATGATCAGTGGCATAGATAACAAAACAGGGCAAATTGACCATGATATTGAACCAGCCGGAACACATCCCAGAATAGAGGAACTGAGAACTGTAACCCCACAACAAAGGGTGGGAACTGAGCAGATTACTGCAGCCAAAGCCAGTGATTCTCTGCATCAGCCCCAACACCATGCCAATCTTCAGGGGAGCGTGCCGCACAGCCCAGCTCATACTGACGCAAAGAGTTTAAAATTTCTGGTCAGATAGGTGAACCGGGCCAGAAAGAAAAACTTTTTTTTTTCCAGCCTTGCCCATCAGATTGAAAATGGACTTAACAGAGGCTATCCTGATGTAGAAATAGTAGACGCAGTAGTCAGGGCTATTTCTCCAGGCTCACAGCTACTTGGAAGGTAAACCCCAGCTAACTCTTCCCACACTTAGATGTATCCTGCTTTCCCACTTCCAATAGAAGAGTGCAACAGAGCTTTTACAAACAGCTAGCTTCAGAAGCACAGCATAGCAAGGAGACCCCTTAAAGCTTCCTGATGCGCATTTTAGATTTGAGGCAAAAAGTACTGTTTGCATCCCAGGAGTCAGAATCAGGGCTTAAGTATGACCCTGCTCTAGTCCAGAGCATGTGTTTTCACACAGTCCTTATGGGTCTCCAGAGTGACAGTATCAGGATAGACATGCAGCCTCTCCTGCTAGAGAGCGAAACATCAGATGAGGTTTTGCTAGAGAAGCTTAACATTGCTTGTGCTAATGAGATAGAAAGACGAAAACAAAAAGCGGTTTAATGCCCCACAGCCTGCTACAACAGTAAGTGTAGTCCAGTTAGAAGATACGCCATCTGCAAAGTGTCCTGTGAAGGAAGCCAAAGCTAAGATACCCGCAGGACTGTTAACAGAGTAAACTGAACTTACGACAGGTGTAGCTTCTCTAAAAGGTCTCAGTGCAGAGATTGCTCAGATTAAGGAGACATTACAGCAGCCTGTTTCAGTCACCGCCTTGTGTCTATGCCCCACCCCCAGTTAGGAGGCCAGATAGGGACCCCCAGCCACCGGTTTCTCAGCAGCAGTATTACAGCAGCTACAGTCGGTCCCAAGCACTTGACCCTGCGCAGCATCAATATGCACCTAACTGGTATACCAACCGCTCTGCTCAAGCTCCAAGGTGTTTTGTCTGCCAGCAGGCCAGAACAGATGCACGCTGCACACACTGCTTCCAATGTGGGAGTGGAGAACATTTTCAAGCTGGATGTAAAATCCGGGGAGCCAGACCATCAAGGGAGGCCCCTTTAAACGGAAACGGGTTACCGCTGAGGGACGAGTGTTAACCGTAGCTACCAAAAAGTCCCAGAAATGTGCAAATTGTGCCAGAGAAGATTAATTTGAGAACCTGAAACAATGTTCATCATGTAAAGAGACACTGTACTGTTCCAAAGTATGTCAAAACCATTATTGGACTAAACATAAGGAAAAATGCACTCACCTGAAAATGTACTCTACCAGTGAAAGGTTTTCCTGCAGAGGAAAATGCCCACTCCTTACCATCCCTAGCTCAAGGTTGCCACCCCCGTAAGGTCACCTCGCTAGTCGGCAGACAGTGCCTTATTGAGTGTCACCTGAATCGCCACCACCTCCAAGCTCTATGGGACACAGGCTCTCAGGTATCGGTCATTGATGAACGATGGAAAGAGGAATCTCTCCCAAATGCAAGGCTGAGAGATGTTTCACAAATCCTGGACTCACCTGATGATCTAAGGTTGACTGCAGCAAATGGGACTGAAATGCCGTACCTGGGATGGATTGAAACAACTTTTCGGCTAGCCTCTGAAACTGACCAAACAAAGGAACTGATCATCCCGGTGCTGGTAATGAAAGGCTGTCACCTATCTCATCCTATCATAGGTTTCAATGTTATCAAGCACATCCTGACAATGACCGAAAAGACTAAACGATACAGTACAGTAAAAACAGCTTTCCCAAGCCTCAAAAGAAACAAGGTGAGAGCTTTTATACAGGATGTTAGCGCAGAACAGACAGATAAACGCAGTGAAAACCAAGAAAGAGAAGGTTGCTGTACCAAAACACAGTAGCATTCAGATTGAGTGCCGTGTAGCTTCCCAGCCTTTCAAAGATGACATGACAATGCTTTTCCAGCCAGACCTGAACCCGCAGTGGCCAGATGACCTTGAGTTCTTTGACACACTAGTCAGAGTCAGGAAAGGTGTTTTTCCAGTTATCCTGCTTGATGTCTAACCCCACTGACCACGACATTGCCCTGCTAGGACGCACAATAATCGGTACAGTATAAACCATTATGACTGTGTTACCTGCCGAAGTCTTTGAAAAAACTCACCTCAGCCACAGTGAATCACACCAGCGTTCGAACCCCATGTACTGCTACTGAACAGTGGGATCCACCAGTAGGTTTAACTCACCTAACCGAAGAGCAGAGAGAAGTTGTTAGGCAAATGCTTATAGAAGAGTGTCACTCCTTCTCCAGATCAGACAATGACATTGGCTGCATTGAACGATTGAAAATGACTATTTCTCTAAAGGACTCTGAACCAGTAAAGCGCACATACATGTCAGTACCCAGGCCACCGTATCAGGAGATGAAGGGTTACATTTATGACCTCATAGTTCAGGGCTGGGTTAGGAAGTCAAACTCTTCATATTCTTCACCTGTCGTGTGCGTTCGTAAGGAGGACGGGACCCTCCGGTTGTGTATAGATTACAGAGACCTGAACAGAAAGACACATCCCAACCGCCAGCCCATCCCTCGGGTCCAAGACATCATGGACAGTTTAGGTGGTAATTCCTGGTTCTCCCTCTTAGATCAGGGGAAAGCGTATCACCAGGGGTTCATCTCTGAAGAAAGCAGACCACTGACAGCATTTGTGACACCGTGGGGACTCTGAGTGGATACGTATGCCATTCGGCCTCATGAACACTCCTGCAGCTTTTCAGCGGTGTATGGAGGAGTGTTTGGAAGGGCTCCGGGATAACATCTGCATTCCTTATCTGGACGACACGCTAGCTTTCAGTAAAACATTCAACAGCCATGTGAATGATGTGCGAAAAGTTTTGCAGCGTCTCAGAGAGTATGGCATTAAACTCAAACCAAGTAAGTGTGATCTTTAAACCCCAGGTCCGTTATTTGGGCAGAATAGTATCTGCAGAGGGCAGCCGAGTTGACCCAGCCGATTTTGAGGCAGTAAGAACATTGAAAGAAATCAGACCAGAGACTGTGGGCCAGCTCAGAAAAATGCTTGGTTTACTAGGAGTGGCAGCTGCCTGTATGACCTCCTGAAAGCAGATTCAGAGAAATTACCTGACCACCCACAGAAAACAAAGTCATGTGGTGCCCTCAAACAAGCCAATCCTGTGGACTGACCAGCATCAACAGGCACTTGAACATATACATGTGATAATTATAAGAGTGAGAATATTTTTATTGTCAAACGGCAGTCAAGCATCGATCATCATGTCACCAGATATACCCTCGATATTTATTGGAAACGATCATCAAGCTCATCATCAATGCCGTGCACTTTTACCACCCTGTGAAATCCACCAATTTATTTCATCTGTAGCCTAATAAACTACGGTTTCCCGAGTGTTAGAGGGAGGCCCACACACACACCATTTCGTCACGATGTTTATTATAGCAACATTTGCGCATATAGGCATTCCCACCAACATTTCTCACGTAACTACATTCTACTAATACAAAAAGATCCCACCATGCCAGACGAACAAATTATCTATGGACAATTTATAAAATTGTAACGAAACTACTGGTTTCCATCACAGCCGTCGTGATTTGTTTATACAGTATGATGACTTAAGGCTACATGCATACAAACTGAGGATGGGAACGTGGTTACTGACTTCCAATAAAGCAGTTTCGGTGCTGTGAAATAAGCGGAAGCCTGACTGAAATGTTTAAGTAGCCCAAACTCAAATTAGTCCCAAATTGCTTGAGAAACGCTGTTTCTAAAATCATTGGGGAAAAAAGTTGCGTAAACCCTCATCTGCAATTGAGCTCTCATGCAGTGTGTGTTCAATAAAACAAAAAACACAAGATTTGTTATTCAGCCATTTGACAAGTATTTCCATATGTAGTTTACAAAAACAAACGTGTTCCAGTTCAAGAAACCAAACAATATTTTAATTTGTTCATGTCATATAAGTACAAAAAATGAATTTAAAAAAAGACATTCAACATAAATTCCCACTGCATTCTTGGACAATACAAAACAAACACTCAGACACAAGGAGAGCATGAACACTCAAAAACATCTAATCACCTTTCTAGTGCCTTTCCTCAGCCAGCCCACACACACACACACACACACACACACACACACACACACACACACACACACACACACCTCAAATCTGGGCAGTAACAGAAATGTGCAGTGTACACACACACACACACATCTCAAACCTGGGCAATAACAGAAATGTGCAGTGTATACACACACACACACACACCTCAAACCTGGGCAATAACAGAAATATGCAGTGTATACACACACACACAACACAGAAATCGATATAGACACAATAAGACCATATCAGGATGAGTCTCGAGCTGTATATACAAACACCCTTTCAAGGGCAAAAGAGGTTTTACGCATATTTTCCACACACTGCCTGTTCAACCCTATTAAAGCCATGTGATTCTAGGCACACGATGGAACATTAGGAAGATGTGCAGCTGTGGGTTTAGCATCAGGCATCCTATAGCTGACATAGGAAGATATTAACAGCATTAACCACTCAGGCATTTGGAAACATATTTCCTTATTAGTCAATGCACATTAGTATACTTTGAGACATCTTACATATCTCCCTTTCAAGGGATAGAAATGTTTACAGATTCGGTTTGGGTCACCACTTTATTCAAATTACGACTGTCAGTGTTCATTGTTCTCCAAAAAGCAACTACAGTTTCTATTATGATGTCCATGTGGACGCTAGTGTGGGACGCTAGTGTGGTCTTTAGATTAATTTTAAGGGTTGAAAGCAATAAAATGGCACTGTGTAAAGAAAAATGGTCCACGGTCACAGAGCAAAGCTAAACTTTAAGGCAGAAATGGCACCCTCTGATGGGCAAAAAGGAAAAACTTCAAAAGGTAATGGGTCCAATTACACACTTTAAAGAAAAATATTCACATCATTGTTGGGGAGTCTTTGTACAAAACAAACACTTATTTACACACGTCTCAGTCAAACAAATTTTTGCTAATAATTAACTCAAATAAAATGTATCTAGACCCAAGAAGATAGTCTTAAATGGATTCAAATGTTAAACTCTATGTTTGAACAGGGAAAGGAATCCACTGAGTTGCATCTCCTTCATAGAAGTCAAAACCAGTGAATTTGTATGGACCCATTTTTCTAAGTCAAGCAGAAAAGCTGAACTGGGAGGCGTTGCTCACACAGCACAGGGAAAGAGTGAAGATGGGAATTACAGTGTGGACACAAATGCTATCAGGGAAGAAAACGCAAAACAACACCTACACATGTGCCTATGTTACAGAGCTCATCTTGACAAGAGCTGCAGAAAACACTTCATGAAAGAAAGAACCCTGTATGTACAAATAATGTATGTCAGCTTTGATGTGCAATGAAGAGACAAGGTCAACGAGCACTTGAAGCCCAGACCGTCAATCAAGAATGGTTAATAATCAATTCAGTCAGAATCCACTCAATACTGTGAGCAAGAGTAATTTCCCTACTAAGACTTCACTCAATACCAATTCAAAATGTAGCCATCTTTTACACAGGCCAGAGGAGGCCGTACCATTGATCCACATTTCAATGTTTGTTTACACAGCAGCAATGTTTGTCTACACAGAAGGTTCTTGTTCTGAATGATTTACTGGGAAGAAAGCAACTCCAATCTAACAGGAGAAGTTGATGAAATACAGTAGTTTACATTGACAAGATTTACGCAGAGGGGACTTTGGGCAATTTGCCCTTGTGTTTCATCCCCGCCTTTCCTTCAGTTAACGTAAAGGGTTCTTAACACGTTTTAAGCCATGTTGATACAGGAATTAAGGTTGTAAATGTGTCCACTTCATTTCAAGGCATTTGTTTAGACTTAACCAGAATTGAGTGTTCATTACAGCACTGTGTGATACCTGCTTGACTGTGCTCCTCCACACAAATACATCAATAGCACCTCATTGAATCAGAAAGGGAGAGAGCTTTTGATGTTCTCTTTCTGTTGTGAAGCAGGTGCCCCATGCTTCTTTCTAAAAATTCACCTTAGCTCATAATGCCCAGACCAAAGCCCAATCTGAGTATGTAGACATTGCAAAAGTCAACCATGACCTCATTAGTTACATATTATAACTTCCTATTTTATTTAACACCGACAGGAATATATTTATCTCGCAAATATATTGTTCATCGCCCCATAAACTCATATTTCATAAAATGTACATTTAAATGAAAAGATGAATGAATGTGACCAAATATATTGTGACACATTTTGCAGTTAGTCATCATCATCAAGGTGCTTATTTAGTGAGTTGTAGCATTCGTAGTATTTGGGTTGTCAGTGACTAGAATGAGTGCATGCACGTGTCGACACAAATGCTCATGTGCATTAAAGTTATATACACTACGATCCAGTTCCCAAATGGCGATTGCCACTGTCTAGACCGGCTGTGGTGTCCAAATTGGAGGGGAATCACCTGTCTGTGGTCTCTACTGTGGTGAAGCTTAGGTCAGAGATCAACTGGTCTCCTGGGAGGAAAGAAGAAAATAATAATTTAATCATAGCAATAATTTCCTTCCAAGGAACTGGCAAGTTGATTTGAGGATAAATGTGTATGGAGAACGTGCAGAAATGAAACCCCACACTAGGGTATGCATGTTTTTGTGTGAGGGGGTTACAGCAGGTAACAATATTGACCTGCGCAGGGCAGTGCCGGGGTGTCGTAGCGACAATCTCCAGCCTCCAGGACCACCACCTCGTCCTCGTTCTCTGTGTCACAGTCGATCTCACTATCACTACTCATACCTGGCAGCAGTACCACCGTCCGCTTCTGGACAACATGACCTGACAGACAGAAAGAGGGACACACAAGATAAGGGAAAACAGAATGACAGGGAGAGACAGGAAAACAGAAAAGGGAGAGCACATAGGTAAACAGAAAGGGGGGGTCAAAAAGGAAAACAGCAGAAAGATGTAAAGGAAGAAAAAGGTCCAGAAACAGGGTGGGGGAGACAGAAATAACCTTATAGCAGAGTCTCACAGGTAAGGGGAACAGGTGTGCTCTTGGCACTGATGGTCTCATCTTGCACACCAGTGCCAAGTAGACACCCACTCGCTCTCTCTACAGACACGGACTCACCCCAGAGTTCATTAGGAGAAATGCTGGAGGAGAAACACATTTTAAAATATCCTTCTCAAAGAAGCTGTTAACTCTACCTGCAGTATGTAATTAGATTACAGTACATTCTATCAACTTAAGATGAAGAGTGGAGCTCAAGCCGTAGTGCCATCACAATCCTCCGTCGAGGAGGGTGGAGCTAGAAGTGGGGGAAGGGAGGAGTGTTAGAGCAGTGAGGGCTCACCTTCGTTGGGGCATGAAGAGGGTTCCTCTGCCAGGAAGAGCAGTGACTGGCGGATCTCAGCCGGCTCCGAGTCACAGTCCAGAGAGCTGTCCGTCAGCAGGCCGGCCCTGAGGGAGGGGAGGAGGAAGAGAGAGAAGGAGGGTGTCAGTTTACACAATTCCCTTCTCACAAAGCCTCCTGCACAATATCACCTCAGATAATCCCCGTGGCCACTGCCAAGACCTTTTCACACTGCTCCTAGAGTGGTCCATCAATTAATAAAAATGACCATCCACACAAATGCGAGACAGGAGGAAAGTAGATTTGCCACTTCTTTTAAGCACAAGCGAAATTGTATGATTTCAATAGACATTTTTCTTAAATTCTTTCTAAGCGATTGTTGAGATTTACGATTTGTATTCGTATCACCATTAGCTCTTAAAGACGCAGCGGCTTTTCTTCCTGGGGTCCACACAAAACTTACAGAACACTGATGGATAGGAACAGCAACATTTTCACCACTCTAGTAGCTGGTTTATTCCAAAGCTAAACAGTTATTTTAGAGAAAGCTGGCTCTCAAGGCCTTTGTGGTCCACTGGGAGGGTCAATTTGCAATACCAAATAGGGTGCCACAGAAATACCACTTAGCTACAACAGCAGCAGCACTTTATTTTCACTTATACAGCATTCTTTTAAAACCCAGCCAAGGTTGGCACAGTGAAGTAATAAAGAAACAGTAGCACAAAACAAATATGACGCCAACAAAAAAACAAATTGTTAAATTGGAGGCTTTGGCAGGGGCTAAACACTTGATAAAAGAATAATAACTAAAGCGTTGGTTTAAAACGATCCATTAAAAGATTGTGGAGCAAACAGAAATGTTGTATGAGGGAGTTTATATTCTCAACTGTCAAGTACACTTTTCAATTATCAAGCTCCATTCTCCAAGCACCTGGACTGTATGAAAAAATATTAGATATGGGAAAAATAAACAATAGAATTTCAATCCAGTCGCTTTGGATCTCCACAAATGCATAGGGGCTAGGGTTGGATTTAGGACAGGGTGTTAGTTTACCCCATGGTTTTGGTCCTGGGTCGTGCCATGGTGGCGGTGGAGATGCAGCTGAGGACCTCCAGAGCATACATGTCAGACCCGTAGAGCTGCTCCTGGTCGTGTTTGGAGCTGCAGGGTTTGTTTTCGGAGCAGGACGACGAGCTGCCCAGATAGGGAGGGGAGCTGTGGGTGCTGCGTGGCTTCAGGGCTCCTACAGTATGACACCGCACAGGGAAACACTGGTCAGTCAGAAGTCATCAGCTGACAATAATTTATTTGGGAACATAGGTAGATCCATGGTGGTCTAAACACTGATAACCCCGACACCTCTGCCTGGCTTTACTACTGACCCTCTGATCCGTTGGAGGTGCCCCTGGGAAAGAGGCTTTGGTCGCTGGACGACTCTCCACCGCTCTGGCCCCTCAGCTCCTTCTCAACTACGTCTGCAGCCCTCCTTAGGCCCAGCCTGCTCCCATCCTGCTTGGGAGATGAGGCCTTCTTCACTCCTGCCACACAAACCACAGCTAGATAAACATCTGATTGAGCAGTTGATAGCTCCCCAGCTGCCCATCTAGTCTTCAAAGAGTTTGACAGTAGAACGTGACGTAAAATGCTATCCGATTCCAAAGATTGTAGTCTGTGTGTATTATGTAGTGTGTGTGTGTGTGTGTGTATTATGTGTGTGGCACCTCTCACCAGAGCGACAATGTCTGGAGACCCCAGGTCCTTTCCCCATCAGATCTAGCTCTATGGGCTTCCTGCTGGGCCCTAGCTCTGAGTGGTAAGAGGGCCCCTGCTCCACCCCTGTGGCCCCGCCGGAGGGCCCTGCCTTGGTCTCCCCCCGTGCCTCCAGCTGACACTTGACATCCGTCATCTTACTGCGCACCTCGGCCATCTGTGCCTTGAGCCGAATCAGGACCCCAGAGTCTGGGGCTCCCCGCCTCACTGTCTGAGGCCTGCGTTCACCCCGCTCCTTCCTTGAGTGGACTTGGACTGGAGCGAGAGAGAGAAAAAAGGGAAGAGTGAAAAAAGGAGATGAAAAGATTAATTGTCTATTAGCGCTTATCCTAATGTCTGCCAGAGAGGGAGTGACTGTGCCTTAGCTTGGCTACCCTGTACAGAGTAGGAGGCTGTGAAAGACAGACCCTACCTGGGCTGTGCAGCAGGGAGGCAGGGGGTCTGGGTTGAAGGCCCCACAGTGACTCCACACTGCTGCGCTCCTTCAGATCCAGTAGCTGGATGAGGATGACGGGGTCAATTTCTAGCAAACTGTTGTTGCTGCCAGCGGAGGAGAGACCACCACTATGCCTCAGAGACCTGGCCCCGGGGTTAGAGCTTCCTGGGAGAGGGTTAGAGTGAGAAAGGTATGTTCAGAGGTACAATGGTGAGGAAACAGTTGCAAACTGAAAGGGGAGACCAAATGTGAGCTACACTGGATATGCTTCTATCTATCGAGTGTTGGAGGAGCAGCAAGGGGAGTCAATTGACACTTTGAATGAGTTTGGAAAAGGGCATATTGAATATTTGTGCAAAAGGAAATCTTTACCTAGGTTTAACACAGAGCGGAGCTCAATGGCTACTAAACAGCCCATGCTGCATCTCCATTTTAAGTTACAGACAAGAGAACTCCTGCACCAAGATTCAGTTCAACTCTCCAGCCATTTCACTGCAGTACTGAATGAGTCAGCCGGCGCACAGCTACGAGAGCAGCATAAAAATCATTAAGGGCTGCATACAATGAGCATTTCAAAAGGCGAGAGATTAGATTGGAAAAAAACGCTACTCTGTCTGAGGCAGTGAGAGTAATGGAGGCGGGGACGATAATCCACTTTGCAGCCAATGTTTAATGAATACATTTGAATTTGAATAACCTCCCTGGCTAACCGACTATTAGGCATTGGGGCATGCAATAATGGATATTTTCCTTTCGGAGGAGAGTCAGATATGAAGTAAAAGGGACTACCAACATGTCCAAGTTTAAGGGTGGCCCGCACTGAGTTGCTAAAGTTTAAATTAATTATCAAAGTACCGAAGAGTAACAGGACAAGGCTTAGATCTGCCAAAGAAAGGTGCATCCTAAACACTATGTAAATTAAAGTAAACTGACACATGGATTGTTATGCAGCCTTTCACACTCCCCTTTGGCTTAACACACACACACACACACACACACAGTTTAAACATTCCACATCAGCACCCATGACATCCTCTTTGAGCCCCATTACACACACACACACACACACACACACACACACACACACACACACACACACACACACACACACACACACACACACACACACACACACACACACGAGTTCTGATGATATAGATCAAAAAGAGGAGAGAAAAAAGGCGACGGAAAGAGAGACGTACAGACAGAAAGTATGAGAGGGAGAACGAGGCTGTGAGAGAACGGGATGGAGAGAAAAGAGGGGAGGGAGATGGAAAAACAGATGAGTAGAGAGAGAAAGAGATGGAGACAAAGGGGAGGAAGAGGTTACCTGCTGCTCCTGCCACAGCGGCAGGCAGTTCTCCCTCCTCCATATCCAGGTTCCTACTGAACTCCACGTCATTCTCCCCAGACCTGAGAACCAGAGACCATCAACTTCAGGACTGGGAACAACATTGCTACAATGTCACGGTCAAACGAACACTAAAACTTTAGCTGACAGCCAACACTAAAGCTGACTGAATGGCGAAACCATGCCAAGACCAGGAAAACAAGTATACCTATCATTTCAAATAGCCTCGATGGCATTTAAATTTGGTCAACTGAGTTTTAGTTGATTCAGTTTATCAATTGGTTTTATTGGCCGACTTATTGTTACAAGACAGCGAGATGTGACCATTTGGGGGACATGGAAATGTCGTTCCCTCCATGGACCTCTTTGGGTATAGAAACTGTGCACGTTCAAATCAACCCCACTTAAGGAAAATTGAGTTCCTTGGCCAATACTATAGGTTGGGAGACGGCATTAATGAGACAAATAATAAATCAGCATCCGCAAGACCTTGGCTGGACCAGCAACTCTTCAATGAGAAAGTGTGGGCATGTCCAGGACTCCCTAAATCACCGAGCAGTGTTCACTTACCAAAAAGCTTTTTAGGGTGATTAGACAGAAAGTGCTCTGTTGTCACAGACCAACTAGTAGCTCTACTGATGAAATTGATGGACACTGCAATGTTCTCTGTCGAATGGTACAGCTTAATGACAAGTCGTGCTGTTCTTTTAGCAGGGGCCAAACGGCCCCATGGGGATGTGCGTGCCCATTTGAGAGTGTGCAAGTAAGTGACTGACTTGTGTGCCTGTACATTGTGTGTTCGTATACATCAGTCTGTAAGCCTTCCCTGTACACATACATGCCTTTAGGTATGCCCCAGAGGACAACGGGAAACACAGCAGCCTTTGCCATTATATCAGCCCATAGCACAACATGAGTCAGAGATATCCAGCAGAGCTTTTCTCACTCGCCGCCACTCAGTGTATTTATAGACGTGGGAACGATGGAGCAACGCATCCCAGAGCATCTTGGAGGAGAAAAAGCCCTACCAGCATTACAGCTTTTGCGAGCGCGAGAGAGAAGTGCCTTGTGGGAGGAGAGGGGGATGGCACTTGACTATAGTTTCCCCCACAGGGCCTGAGAGGATCCTTGTTAAAAGCAAACATGGAGCACGAACATGGATTTAAATGTTTCAGGAGAGGCATGGAGATTGCACAATGTGTGTTCTCTATGTAATGTGTGTATGCATGCGTGTACAGGTCTGTATGAAGACATGGGAAGCCCTTCTGTGAGAGTGTATATGCATACGGTACATGTGTGATAATGTCTATGTAAGTGTGCGCTTGTGTGAGGAAGGAACTGATGAGCCTCGTGTTGGTGTTTTACACTCAGCCAACCAGGCAGTATGAGGAGCAATGATGACTCATGGACGGCTCATCTGGAGAGCTCACAATGAGGGGGTGGATGGGGGAGAGAGAACACTCCACTCTCAGCCTCTCTGGTTGCAGGGGTTTGAAAACACGTCGATGAGGTACGCATACACTAGTCATATAAAACACTTTTTCTAAGTAGCACAACCCGGATGGTGGAGAAGGGCAGAGGGAGTCTAACTTCATTGTACTGATAGGATGCAGAAAATATAATTTCCTTTCTGCATCCATCCCCCAAAAACAAGCAAGTTTCGGTAGGCCACTCACATGGTCTCTTCGTCGATGTCGTTCTCCTCTGTGTTGCTGGTTGCCGTGGAGCTGCCAGATGTGCTGCTGCCGTCCAGAGGGTTCACCTCATCCCCCGTCAGACAGTCCACCTCCAAATCCCCGTCAGACAGCTCCTGACCACACCGTTGGCACAACATTTACATAAGAGCCTCTTTGGACTGCTCTGTCAAGTTTTATCATCTGATACACCAATGAAACAGTCCATGCTCAAGGTCTACGTCAGATTGCTCATGATCACACTTCAACATTAATGCAACATTAGCACAATGTTCAGACAACACGTAGCTTGGAGCTCACCTCCTGACGCACCAAGCGTTTCCCCTCTACTGTGTCACATCTCCATCTTAAGACAACTTATGATACTGTACACTGAGGTCAGTGCTTAGGTATGGCAAGAGAAATTAAGTGTAATAAAAGGTGGAATGATTTATAAGTGTTTTTAAAAATCTAATTTAGTCCAGTAATATAGACTAATGATGCGCCATTTTTAAAATAACATTTTAATCTGAAACAAATATGAACCAAAATTATACATTTTGTGAAGTTCTGTGAAAGGGAGTAGGACACAGCGTTGAAAGAGATCGTCAGTTTCTTGGCAATTTCTCGCATGGAATAGCCTTAATTTCTCAGAACAAGAAAAACTGACGAGTTTCAGAAGTCTTTGTTTTTAGACATTTTGAGCCTGTAATCAAACCCCCAAACGCTGATGCTCCAGATACTCAACTAGTCTAAAGGCCAGTTTTACTGCATCTTTAATCATAAGTTTTCAGCTGTGCTAACATCTATTTGATGTTATTTTAATGGAGGGGAAAAAAGTGCTTTTGTTAAAAAACAAGGACATTTCTAAGTGACTCCAAACTTTTGAACGGTAGAATAGGGCGCTGGGCCACCACGAGCCAAAACAGCTTCAATGTGCCTTGGCATAGATTCTATAAATGGTCTGGAACTCTATTGGAAACATTCGACACCATTCCACAATAAATTAATTTGGTCTCAGGCGCCTCCCCAAACTCCCATTAGGGCTGGACAATATGGCCAAAATATATCACGGAATTTTATGTTTTTAATAATGAAAGCGTTACATTTGCTTCATAAGTAGTGCATAACCCAAGGGTGGCAACACATACAGTTGAAGTCAGAAGTTTACATACACCTTAGCCAAATACATTTAAACTCAGTTTTTCCAAAATTCCTGACATTTAATCCTAGTAAAAATTCAGTCTTAGGTCAGTTAGGAACACCACTTTTAATTTAAAAAAAAAGTGAAATGTCAGAATAATAGTAGAGAGAATGATTTATTTCATCACATTCTCAGTGGGTCAGAAGTTTTCATACACTCAATTAGTACTTGGTAGCATCGCCTTTAAATTGTTTAACTTGGGTCAAACTTTTCGGGTAGCCTTCAAGCTTCCCACAGTAAGTTGGGTGAATTTTGGCCCATTCCTCCTGACAGAGCTGGTGTAACTGAGTCAGGTTTCTAGGCCTCTTTGCTCGCACATGATTTTTCAGTTCTGCCCACAAATTTTCTATGGGATTGAGGTCATTTGTGATGGCCACTCCAATACCGTGACTTTGTTGTCCTTAAGCCATTTTGCCACAACTTTGGAAGTATGCTTGGGGTCATTGTCCATTTGGACCACCCATTTTCAGCCAAGCTTTAACTTCCTGACTGATGTCTTGAGATGTTGCTTCAATATATCCACATGATTTTCCTTCCTCATGATGTCATCTATTTTGTGCATAATGTCATCTATTTTGTGAAGTGCACAAGTCCCTCCTGCAGCAATGCACCCCAACAACATGATGCTGCCACCCCCGTGTTTTATAGTTGGGATGATGTTCTTCGGCTTGCAAGCCTCCCGCTTTCTCCTCCAAACATAACGATGGTCATTATGGCCAAACAGTTCTACTTTTGTTTCATCAGACCAGAGGACATTTCTCCAAAAAGTACCACCTTTGTCCTCATGTGCAGTTGCAAACCATAGTCTGTCTTTTTTAGGGGAGTTTTGGAGCAGTGGCTTCTTCCTTGCTGAGCTGCCTTTCAGGTTATATCGATATAGGACTCGTTTTACTGTGGATATAGATACTTTTGTACCCGTTTTCCTCCAGCATCTTCACAAGGTCCTTTGTTGCTGTTCTGGGATTGATTTGCAATTTTCGCACCAAAGTACGTTAATCTCTAGGAGACAGAACGCGTCTCCTTCCTGAGCGGTGTGATGGCTGCGTGGTCCCATGGTGTTTATACTTGCATACTATTGTTTGTACAGATGAATGTGGCACCTTCAGGCATTTGGAAATTGCTCCCAAGGAAGAACCAGACTTGTGGAGGTCTATAATATTTTTTCTGAAGTCTTAGTTGATTTCCCCCATGATGTCAAGCAAAGAGGCACCGAGTTTGAAGGTAGGCCTTGAAATACATCCACAGATACACCTCCAATTGACACAAATGATGTCAATTAGCCAATCAGAAGCTTCTAAAGCCATGACATAATTTTCTGGAATTTTCCAAGCCGTTTAAAGGCACAGTCAACTTAGTGTATCTAAACTTTCTGACCCACTGGAATTGTGATACAGTGAATTATAAGTGAAATAATCTGTCTGTAAACAATTATTGGAAAAATGACTTGTGTCATGCACAAAGTTGATGTCCTAACGTGACTTGCCAAAACTATAGTTTGTTAACAAGAACTTTGTGGAGTGGTTGAAAAACGAGTTAATGACTCCAACCTAAGTGTATGTAAACTTCCAACTTCAACCGTACATTCTAAGTGATTTCAATGGGTCTATCTCCATTCTGATTATTTTATAATGTTGTCAACATTGATCAATTTCTGCATTAACTGCACTAATTTGAGAATTTCCACACTGCCACATAGGGTTGTTCGATATGGGCAAACAACCTAGGCCTGATCTTTCACCAAATGTTGCAATTGCGATTTGACTTGCGATTTAGAGCAAAACACTTGGACTCACTGTTGGAATTACGGAAACAGAATGTTTATTCTAATTCTATACTAGTGGGCACTTTGAATACAATGTTGTTGACATGACAACGAATGAAAATGCCAGGAAGGAGTTATTGTGACAGGGTAGGAAACAAAATGTTGACAAGTGTTTCCAAGGGGACCCTATTATCTCTTAGCTACTTCATTTAGATAACATATTTATGCTTTGCATATTCCTCTTTTATTTAGAAGATACTGTTTCAAACAATATTTAAGTCTACAGCCTGATAATACCAGTGATGGTGTATAGCGAATTACATTTGCTCTGACTAAGTGCATTTATTAGCTAGCTAGCTTTAAATCAGTATAATCATATGGTAGTGTGTGCACCATCTTGAACCAAAAACATGAACCAATACAGTGATCCTCGGTGGTCCTCATTAATATGATTATAAAGCGCTAATGTCTGAGTTACTCACATTGGAGTCATCGTGCTGAGTCTTCTCTTCCTCCTCCTCCTCCTCTTCCTCTTTGGTGTCAGTGGTCTGGCAGCTGCCCTCAGCCACGGGGCCTTTCCCTGAGCGTGAGTCTCTCTCCGAGGTCGAGGGGCCCAGGCGCCGGTTAGGAGGGGACGAGCTGCGAGACTGCTGCCTACAGATCAGCTCAATGGCCAGCCTCTGAAAACGGGTGGACATAATATGCAATGACAAGACAAACATTTAAGCTAAGATTCATTTATGATCTAAGCAAACTCGGTCCTGGGGTTCCCCCTGGGTGCACGTTTTGTTTTTTGGACCTAGCACTGCAAAGCAGATTCAAATAATCAAAGCTTGACGAGTTTGTTATTTGAATCAGTTGTGTAGTGCTAGGGAAAAATCCAAAACATGGACCCAGGACCTAATATGGTAAACCCTGATCTAAGCCCCCACCTCTTTGAGATTGTTGATCTGCTGGATGTAGCTGGACTGGGCTGACTCCAGCTGGCTGATGTACCAGTATTGGTCTCTGCACTTCTGGAAGAAGGTGGGCGAACGCACCTGGTACCTGTTGAGGATAGAGACAGTAACCTTGGCAGTCGAACAAGACATCAATGAACCCGGAATCAGAGCTGATAAAGACATGGCACCTTTCTGTCTAATGTGTAGTAGTGGTAACTCACCTGCAGTGATTTTTTTTAATTTTTACGAGAAAAATCAAGTCAAGAACTATGTGGGAGGCGGGGCCAAAGCAGAAACGTGACAATTAACTACAATGACCATAATCCATTGCGCCTGTTCTTTCCAGCACAGACAGAGATGGATGCACTTTTACGCCTGTTACGTTAGATACACGGACCGCGTGAGAGAGGAATGACGAGAGAGAGGGATAAGGAACACATTCAACGACAGTTTGTGAATGTGTGTCTTATCTACTTTGAAGAACTAGTAAAATTATTGTGTCAGACAGCTCTGCAGCATGTTTAGGCAGACTAGCCTAGCTAAATATGATGAGTAAAGACAATATGGGGAGCACAGAGATAACGTTGTCTGATTGACTGCTTCTGCCTGAGCAGAGATGAGATGAGATGACGACTAAGGAATGAAAAATAATAGTCATCAAATAAACAGTAATATACACAACTGAAATATTTTATTTCATATTATTTTCCAATCGTTGTCTATCTAATGTGGAATTGACAGAGAACGGAATATTTTCAATGTTTTGGCAATTGAATGTTCACAATGCTTTGACATTTCCATTAAAAAGCTCTCAAATAATTTTAAATTCAATAGTCAAACCGACCTCAGAAAAGCACTAGTCGCTCACCAATACCCACCTGAGGACTAGAGTGTCAGTCTGCATGTTGAGGTAGCCCTCACTGGCCAGCAGGTCCAGTCTGAAGAAGCGGTTGTATCCCCAGCACTCCCCCACCTCAAATCAAATCAAATGTTATTTGTCACATACACATGGTTAGCAGATGTTAATGTGAGTGTAGCGAAATGCTTGTGCTTCTAGTTCCGACAATGCAGTAATATCCAACGAGTAATCTAATCTAACCTAACAATTACCTTACACACACACACACACACACACACACACGTGTAAAGGAATGAATAAGAATATGTACATAAAAACAGCATAGGCAAGATGCAGTGGATGGTATAGAGTACAGTATATACATATGAGATGAGAAATGTAGGGTATGTAAACATTATATGAAGTAGCACCAGACCTCAAAGTCTGACGCAAACTCCCTGATGATGTTCTTAGTGGGGTCGCTGGAGGCCTGGTGAACCATCTCCACGCGGTACTCGTACCTACAGACACAAACACACGCATTAAAGGTGATATAACTAAAAGTGAAAACTTGAAAGAGAATGACAATTTGACAAAAACATACTTCGACGTTTCAGGGAGTCCTGCAGACAGTTCCAAGAAAACTGACAGGTAATTGCCACGCACCACACCGTTGCCATCCTGAAGGAGAAACACACATAATGATGAACATGACCAGTTTTTCACAGATCTTAAATACTGAAAACTTCGTTGTGACATATCAAATCTAGTAGCTAGAGTAAGATAGGATGAACATAAGAGCTAATTGTCTGGTTTCAATTACTACAAGATAACAACCAATTGTTGGAGGTGTCGGTCTACTCCAACGGAGGCTACAGAGGGGAGGATGGCTCATAATAATGGCTGGAACAGAGCAAATGGAATGGCATAAAACAAATGTAAATGTGTTTGATGTATTTGATGCCATTCATTCCGCTCCAGCCATTACCACGGGCCTGTCCTCCCCCAATTAAGGTGCCACCAACCGCCTGTGGTCTACTCACTGGGTAAACCTTGAGTCTCCAACAGAGGCCAGATATCTGGAGTGGTGGGCTGTAGACAGGATCTGCCCTCTGTCTCAGGGTGCTGCAAGACCAACGGAACACACCGGCAGAATAACAAGTCAGATAGGATGAACCCATTCATTAAACAAGCCAATTTCTACTGCGTCTTGGTAAGTGTCACAACGAGAGTGTAAGTCGCTCTGGATAAGAGCGTCTGCTAAATGACTTAAATGTAAATGTAAATGAGAGAGAAATTGCTCATCATCATGGGCCGACATGTCCGTGGTTGTTTTAACGGAGCAAATCCCCCAACTGACTGATGCTAATACATGATCAGTCACATGCTAATTAGCAGCTAGAGCATAAGCACTTAATCAGAGCCTTGGACTTGGCAACCCAAATGGGGGACTTAGTATTCTTTGCCAAGACACAAAAGGTAAAATATATTTTGTTTGTTGTTTAAAAAGACTTGATTTCTATTCAAATCAAACTTTGTCACATGCGCCGAATACAACAAGTGTAGACCTTAACGTGAAATGCTTACTTACAAGCACTTAACTTGCAGGCTTGTTTTCAAATTGCTGTGCGTTTTGTTGCCAACCTATTTTGCTACCTGACAACTTTACGGGTTTCACTTTTTAATTACCGTTCATATATTTATTTTTTCCTCGACTTTTTCACTCCGGACGCTTTATCTGGACACGATTCGTCAGGACCTCCAACAGCCGAAGCTAAGTAGTAACATTAACATGATGCCTTCTAATTGCAGCCGCTGTGCTCGCCTTACGGCGAGGATAGCT